>NW_020172145.1:2100057-2144664 GCF_003031525.2 Neophocaena asiaeorientalis asiaeorientalis
GAGAAAGAGGCTAGGAAATGGGAGCCGTGAGTTCTAGTCATTACTCCTGGGCAAAAATAATAGTCAAGACATTTCCTGAATGGGTAAAGTGTAACTATTAGAAATTGTCAAAAATATCATGATATCTGCTGTATAAAGTATGAAAGAAGTCACTAATCTATTTCTTTTGATATAAAGAGTTTAAAATATTATCAATTTAAAAAATAAAGACTATGAATGACAGGCCAATACCTGCTCACACAATTCATAGCCCTCTCTAGAATCTCAGTGGAGACAGTTAGTTGCTCTTCAAAATCTGTCCTCCTCTTCATCCACGTTAGAAAGTCATAACTGAGCTTTGGCTCTCAAGCTGGAGACTACATTTCTTTGCTTTATTGGCAGCCAAGTACAGCCTTGTAGCAAGGTGCTTACTGAGGGAATGTGAGTGGTTGGTATGTCACTTTCTGTCTGGGCCATAAGACATGACATGCATGCTTCTTCATACTCACCTCTCTTTCTCATAATCCAGACACAAAGGTGCCTACAATTCAGTTTAAGGCCTAGGGATGATGATAAAGTACTAGAAATGACAGAGAAAGGAAATAATCCAGAACCCTGATGACTGTGTAGAGCCAAGTTTCTTGTCCCCAAGATAAATGTGTGGACCACTCACTTTGGGGAAGTCAGAGAAAAGAGAGAGGACAAAGACAGAGAGAGAATCGATTCCCCATACATTACTCTATTTCAGGTAACTTTGTCACAGCAACTAGACCTTTACCAAAATTAATACAATCCCCCACTCTCTACCATTTACAATAAATCTATAATTCCATATAAATATGTGGATAACTGGGACACATTAATTTATGTCTCTGGATCTTTGTTCTATTGTTTGTAAAGTCGAGAGGTGAACTTAAAAGGAGGAAGAGTCTAAGTTCAATGGAGTAAACCAAGATACCACAGTTTTAAAAAGTCAGCTTTAGGCTTAGCAGTATAAGACTCCTGAAAGCATCAATATAAAGCCAGAAGAAAATTAAAAATGATTGAATGCAAAGCCTTCATTAAACCACTGAAGAAACTGAGGCTAGGACATGTTAAATATTTGGCTTAAGATCTCATAGCAAATAGTCTGGCTTTGAATCTTGTTCTCTAATGCCTAGCTAGGTATTTTCTATCTTTTTAATATTAACCAATTAATATATGCACTAGTCAAATTGTAAGACTTTTAATGAGAAACAGCAATCCACTGCCCCATCCTACTCCTTCCATCCTTGAGTTCCATTCTTCACAGGTGCCTCTCTAAACTCTGTAAATGGTTTTACCTCTGTGTTTCTAAGCATCATGCATGCATGCCTATTTCTTGATTTTTGAATTTACATCTATATGGATCCTCCTATGATAGATTAGGGTTTAGATCACTGATCCATACATACAAACAGCTGCCCTCCTCCATTTCCATATTCAATGTTACTTTATTATAACTATGGGAAAAAAAATCATGGATGAGCCATGCAGTATTCCTATAAATTTCCTCTCTTCCCCAGAGTTAACTGGCATATATTATGTTTGTTTAGTTTTCTACGTAACTATAACTATTCATTCACAAATTCTGTACCATAAGTTTTAAATTTCCATTCAACATATTCAGACAAATCAGATAATCTTTTCTTTTTTTTCATTCCTTTTTTCTTGGACATAGCACCTTAGAGCACTCCATTATCCTACCCTTATCTGTACTGAATTCCCCTAGACCTGACACTCAGGCATTGATCTGAGATTCCTGTCATTATCATCCTGGAAACTGTCTTTTTTTTTTTTTTTAAATCTGTGTCAAGTCCTCTGTGTACTGGTTTCTATGTCTTCCTCTTTTTTTTAGTTTATTCTGTGGTTTTGGTGAAACACTCTCTACAATATATATTTGAGAAAGGGAGAAAAGGAAGTAAATCTTTTTAGGGTTTTCCATATGTAAAAAGAATATTTACTCTACCTTCTTACTTGATTGATAGTTTGGATAGCTATTTAAATTTTAGAATATCAGTTTCTAGTATTTTGAAAGCACTAACCTATTAGCATCAAGTATTGTTTTCAGAACACTAATGCTCTTATTTTACTGAAATATAGTTCACATCCACAACATTCACCCCTTTAAAATGTTCAATTCAATGGTATTTATTATATTCAAAAGGTTGTGCAACTATCACTACTATCTATCTAATTTCAGATCATTATCATCCCTCCCAAGAGAGATTCTGATTTCAGCTGAATATGCTGGCCCTTGGTCATGCCTGATCCTGGAAGACAGAGAACCTACAGTAAGTTGTCTCCAGAGTACACCTCCAGTCTATAACAGGATATAAGAAAGGTGTTTACAGGCTATGTAAAGTGGAAGATCCTGATCCTGCTTCTGAAAATATACTTCTTACAAAACAAAAACAAAAACCTCTCAGCTAATCTTGAATACCCATTTGTACCACCCCTACCTTTTAGCAGTGTCTGGTACATCTATTTGCTGCACTTTTAGGATGTTCTGTAGCATAAATCAGCCTATTCCTGGGCACACCTTCCAGGATTCACAACTTAGATTCATTCTTTCTAGACAATAAAGTCAGTTACCGAAGAATCCATCTGTTTTGCCACTTCCAAGTTATTTTTGCTATTGTCCCTTCTTGAGTACTTTTCTTTCTTAGTAATTAAAAAAAAAAATTTACTGGAACAAACACAGTGGAAAAGTGATTCTGTAAGGTGATCAGGAAAATAACTAAATAGTATGCAAAAATCCTTAAAACAACTGAATCAGTCAATTGTTAAGGGTAAAAAACTTCTCTCAAATTAATGTATGAACAAGTTAGATGCCAAAGAAAACGTAGGACTTCTAACTGTTCCAACTGAAATACTCATTAGGGATTAGTTATAATATCCCATAGACTTGGTAATTGACAATTCTGATAACAGAACATTATCACTTTGATACCCCAAATCATTTGCTGCTGAGATAACCTTGAATCCATCTGACCCATAAAATCTTCAAAAGATAGGTTTAGTCTCAAAAGTTCCTAAAGTTACATCCTGTAACTTTCTTTATATGGCAGAATCTGATATTTACATTAAAACCAATCTGATAACATAACATATGACAAGCACGTTATACACAAATGGGTGCTTAAGGAATGTATTTTATGATGATGAAAAGAAGTTAAGTGATGCACTAAATCTATTGAAATGTTTTCATGTTTCATTGTTTATATGAAAATAGGAAGATATCTGCAATTAGCCTATTTCATTAAATAAGACAAGATCCATATACCGATGATTTTTATGTACGGATTGAAAATGGGGAGGACATGTATTCCTTAATCATAGAAGGTCTCTAAGGTTTAAAAATGCATAAAGTACTAGAAGTGAAGGATCTATGAATCATTAAATGTATGGAATATTCCCATGATATCTGACTCCGAGCCTCCAAATTTGCAGTCAAACACCGGGAAGCATCTGATACAATGTAGAAGTTATATCCTGTTATGCATGAAACATTTCTTTTCCAAGATGTGTGAGATAAGTTTTGGGACCGGAAGGTAGTCTACACCAGTGGTCCCCAACATTTTTGGCACCAGGGACCAGTTCACGAAGACAATTTTTCCAGGGACGGCGGTGGGGGTGTGTGTGTGGTTCACGCAGTGATGCGAGCGATGGGGAGCGATGGGGAGCGGGAGATGAAGCTTCACTCGCTCACCCGCTGCTCACCTCCTGCCATGAGGCCCAGTTCCCTACAGGCCATGAACCAGAACTGGTCCATGGGCCCAGCTGCTCCACGGCATGTGGGATCTTCCCGGACCGGGGCACAAACCCGTGTCCCCTGCATCGGCAGGCGGACTCTCAACCACTGCGCCACCAGGGAAGCCCAAGAGTGCAAATTTTTAAAGGCTTGATTTATAGAAAATGTTTAAGTAAAACATGCAATATAACATGGTAGTTAAGAACATTGAGCCTAGGGAGAGAATTTTGAATTCATAGAGTTTGGGTGATTACTGGACTGCTCTAAGCTTCGGGTCATTCACTCAACAAATATTGATTAAATTCCAACGTTCCAGGCACAGTTCTGGACATTGACTAGTAGTATGTAAGCAGAAAATAATACCCTTTAACCTCTTAATACATACATACATACTGTAAGAATAAAGGCAGAAAAGGAAGAATTATTAAGAGGCTACTTAAATACCTCAGATGAGAAATGATGGTGTCTTAGATCAAGACTGCAATGACAGAACTGGTCTGTTCTATTTTCTCTGTTTGATATTGGATATATTCTTGAGATTGAACTGGCATGTTATTCTGATAGACTGGTTATGGAGTATACTTGAGATAGAGAAAAATCAATAATAACTCAAAGATTTTGTCCTGAGCCCCTAAAAGGATAGAATTCCTATCAACTAATACGGACAAGGTTCTGTGAAGAGAATGTTTAAATGGGAGGGGAGGAAATTAGGAATTCGATTTTGGATATGTGTAGATTGATATACCTATTAGATATCCAAATAAACACTTGACTATATGTATTTGGAATTTAGGGGAGAGATCCTGGCTAGAAATACAAAGTTGGGATCAGAGAGCAGATGACATTTGAGAATGCAAGATGAGATAATATCATCAAAGGAGTAAGTATAGTGAGAGAAGAGAAAATGTACATGGACTGAAACCTGGGATACTCAAAATTTTAGGGGATATAAAAGGAGACCAGGGAATTAAATTGAGAAGGACTGGCCAATGGGGTAGGAAGATAACCAAGGTAATGTGTATCCTGTAATGAAGAAAGATGGAGTGACTTGACTGATAGTTCAAGGTCCTCAGATTTAGCAACAGTGACCTTGACAAGAGTACTTTGGTTGAGTGGTAAGGTCAACACCTGATTTTAGTGGGTTCAAGAGAAAAATCAGAGGCGGTAAGTACAGATCATTATTTCTTAGAAATTTGTTGTTAAGGGAAGGAAAAATATAAGTTAGTAGCTAATAGGACAGTTGGGGTCATGAGAGAGAGTTTTTTGTTGTTTTTTTTTCTTTTTTGTGGTAGAAGGTATAGCATGTTGCAAGTCAGAATGATACAGTAGAATGGGAGAAACTGATGATGCAAGGTCAAGAGAATGGAACCATTGAAAGAACAACCTTGAGTAAGTGAAAGGGGTGAGTTTCAGTGACACAAGTAGAGAAGGTGGTCTTAGCTCTTAACATGTGGATTTTATCCAGTGAAACAGGAGAGAAGGCAGAGTATAGAGCACTGCTTCTCACTGATGGGTTTGGGAACTGATGGAGTGTTTCTTGTGATTGCCTCTATTTTCTCATTAAAATTGTAATTAATGCCATCTTTTGAAAAAAGGAGGCACTGTTTGTCTGAGGAGAGGAGAGGACTAGGAAGTACTCATCTCAGACAGTGTGAGGATGAATGGATTCACTTGAGATTGAAGAATATAAATCTACCCTAAAATTAGTCAGTTTAAACAGCTCTGTGTTTTCTTCTAGCCATATTCAGCTGCTGAGTTGCAGACACAGAACAGAATGAAAGCTTGCTTTAATCAAGTTTCCTTTTTTTTTTTTCCAAATTAAGCAAACAAATGGAGGCAGGTAAGAGAAGCAATTATAATTACGGAATATTAAATTTAAGCTGGATAAGAAGAAAAATAAAGACACAAAAATAAAGACGTATGAGAGGTATAGGAAATGTCGATATGATCAGTGGCTTGACGGTCAATCAGGGATTAAAATATTGTTGAAGTTAGAAAACAGTGGGTAGAGAAGGAGAAGAGTGGGTAGTCAGAGAGAGGAACAGATGAAACTAAGATCATGGAAAGGTTACATTTATTGGTGATAACAAAGTTTATGGTGTGACCGTGAGTAGTGAGTGGCTACAATGTGATGGAGGGCAAAGTCATGGGTGGAAAGAAGGTCAAGGAGCTGAGAGACCAGGTTATTGGAAGGATAGTCCACACATTTATGAAATCACTAAGAACCATGATAGGAATAGTGTTAAAGAATGACAGTGAGTCAGGACTTAAATCTTCAAGAAACTAGAAGGAATGATCAGGGTGGTAATGATGAATGAAAAGAGAGTCAACGGTTGGTAGAGCCTAGAGGCTTAAAAGTCAAAGCCCATTGTTTTCAGGGAAAACAGAGGGGAAATGGTCTGAAAACGTCAATAAGGAGCAAGGAAATGTCTACACCTCATCTAAGTCCAGTGGTCTGAGGACTATGAGAATGAAACAGTCACATCTTGAGGAGGATGCATGGGAGCCTGTGTTTTCAAGGCAGGTTGCAAATAAACCCCAAAAATCACAGTGATCAAAGAAAATGTTTCGGGAAGGAGAAGTTATTCAACATTTTTCTGGTGACTGTGAAGAAAAGGAGCAGGGTTTCGAGAGCTGAGAGATAAGAAGGGGAATCAGATAGGGATACGTGCAGAGACCTGTGGGGATTAGAATTCCAGAAACGGCAGTGTCTAGGAACACCGAGTTTCTTGTGGTAATTGATAAAGAATTTCTCGTCTCTGAAGTGGAAGCATTAATACTCCCTACGTCACAAGGTTGTTACGAGGATAAATATGATAAAGATGTGAAGCACTTAGCCCAGCACCTGGCACAACTTAAGGGCACCATAAACATTAACTATCATCATCACCATCCCCATCACTCAGTCTGACAAGGGTACTGAGTCCGTTAGGTATAAGCCACATAATTTTCTAGAAAACAAAAATTTCCTCCTAGAACTGAATCTCTGACATTATTATATAAACACATGAGGAAATATGATAGTTTAAAAAGAAAAAAACTCATTTAGCAAACAACTTTTTTTTCAGAACAATGACAGTTATTTTCTTTCTTACTTTAGAACCTAGGTTTATTGACTTGGTTTCACTAATTCTATGGTATTTGACATGTTGATGCTTCTGATGAAAAGATGAACTGAATCAAGATGACATTTTACATGTCAGCAGTGAGAAATACAAGAGAGACTTCAGATCCATTGCACTTTTCTAAATCAACATAGGTTCCTAATTTCTTTTCAGCCGAAGTAACTCTTGCCATTCCAAGTTGGTAGGTAGCATTTCCATGTGGAAATGTCTTCTGAGCTAAAATCTGTTTTCTTTCACAACACTGGAGAAATATCCCCATTGTTTGAGATGGTCTACCAGGAAGTTTTTAAAGTTTAAATTTACATTTTCAATCTCTTTTCCCAGAGAGTCCTATTTATTCCCCTTCCATCCTTCCCTTGGCTGCCCTCTCTAGAGACTGTCCTTTTGCAAAGAACCCTGCAATCTATTACAAGTCTGTTCTGTGTTAATTAAAATGACATCCAACTTATTTGGGGGTCTGGCTCCCATAGATGCATTGCTCTAGTCTACTTGTAATTAATTCTCCACTCAGCACTAGCAGTAGCCATATCATTTGGCCATGAAGGTACTTGAAAGATTAATGACACTGGAAAATATAAATGGAATTGTAATTTGGGAGGACAAGCTAAACATTCCCACCAAGCAGACACTGCCAACAGTAGCAGACTGTAGCTCATCTCTTATTGAGCCATGACAGTAAACATTCATCAAGTGAAGGAAAATAACAATGGGGTGACGTTACAGTGATACAGAGTTATTTTTCAGTGAGTTCTAATGCATGAAGTACACCCTTAACCTGCTTGATGAGACAGAAAATCACACATAAAAGCAGATGGACAGCTAATAAGCTGTGCTGTAAGGTTGAGCAATATGGCCTGACTGGCTAGAGATGTTACAACCCCGTTGAACCTCTCTCAGAAACAGGCAGTAAATCTGAATCCTAATTACAGTGGCCCAGGCCCTTTCCTAATCAGACTGCCAGATAAGAAAGGATCTCATTTGGAAGCATGAGCTCTCAAATGGAGCTAACAACCATGTGAGAAACCGGAGTCTTTTGCTCCGGCCATAGTAATCTCAGTTTTTTGCCAATGGCAAGGCCTAGAGACTTCTAAGCCAACAGCAATGCCAAGCTGCTCAGGATGGTGAGGGCAAGCTGGGTAAGCCTTAAGGTGGTGCTTTGCACTGGAAACTGGATGATCTCAGGAGAGTGGATATTGACTAGGAACTTATAAAGACTGACACCAAGAAACAATTTAGGTAAGAGCCTAACCATGATCCAAACTTGTATACAATTTTCAAGATTACTCTGATTTTAAAGGCTCTGTCTCCTTATCTCTATTTGCTTCTGTCCTATAATGTGATCTGATTTAGGGTTGCAAAAATATGGTCTCAAAACTAAGGGAGACTAGAGACATGCAAATACTGTTTACGGTAATTTCATTCAGCCATCTTTACTTAGAGTTACTCTGCAGGTCACATCTAGGTTCCCCTTGGCCACACACTAATTATAGTCCTCATTGTATAATCTCTCCAGTTGTTAACAGATCTCTTTCACCCTTGGTTGTAAAATCCTTCCAGGCAGAATCTATGTTAATCATTTTTTTCCAAATAATTTGCTTAATTAATCAAATAAACTGTGTTAGACTTTGGAGGAGCAAGTTATATAAGAATAGAAAAAAAAAAGGGTCCCAGATCTGAGAAAGCTACATACCTAATGGAAGAGCCAGAAGTAGGCATACATAAAATGAACATATACATAATATGTATTATTTTTATTATTAAATAAAATTTTATGTTTACTGTAAGAGATCTGAAAATACAGGCTACCGAAGACTTAAATTAAAATTATTTGTAATTCCACAATTCTGATTTAAACACTGTCAAATTAAATGTTCACATATAATTTTTCACATTTTCTGTAAATATATGAGATATTTTAACAAAGGATGTCATATTTGAATATAACTTTTCTTATCTAGTAACAGGTTGGTCCATAATGCTTCTAATTTCCCTCTATAATATAAACTCAAAAGTTTTGTCTCTCTCTTTCCATAGTGTATTTCCAGCAATTATAACAGTGCCGTGTATGTAGTAGTCACTTAACCAGATCAAAATAATTATTCTCCTACAGTTCTACAGTTAGTTTTTCTGTACTCACACTGTAGAGTTGCCTAAGAAAAGTCAGGGGCAGATTTTTGAGAGCAATGAATGCCTAGAAGAAAGGACTGGATTCTATAAGGTGGAGAGTATCTTTTTTTTCTTTTTTAATGGAAATGGTTTGATTAGCTCTCTGCTTTATATTATTGCCAATAAAGATATCCCACCAGCTAGTATTTTTCACCTTTTATTTCCAATTAATCTATGGGAATAAGAATATTGGTAACATTTTCAAAGATGTTTGTCAGAGTGGTGATAATTTCAGTCATGAGCACAATTTTGTCTGTAATATAGAAGAAACTAATGACAATTATAAAATCATATTGAGTATCATGGAATGTTACCCAGCAGCCAACATATCTGGAGTAACAAAAAAGAATAACTAGAAGTTAAGATGTTTAGAGATAACGTTTGAAGTCTATTCATAGAGTCCCAAAATCCAAAGCGTATCTGTACAGCAAAGGGTGATGTTCTGGGACAGGGCTTACAGCTTCTTTTCTATCTGTTGCCAACTCTTTGGGCTCTAATGCCCCCCATACTAGGGAACATGAACCCTCCAAACCAGAAAGCTGCAGGAGGGAAATAAGTACTTTAGAACACTGCCTCCTTGTTCTCATGCCCTGGGAGTCAGTGATGTCCTCTAAGCCTGCAGATTTGGGCAACCTTCCCTTAGAATCATAATACGTCAGAGTTGGAAAGAGCCTTAAAAACCAAGACTCTGGGAAAAGTTAAAACCAGTCATAAATATCACCAGTTAAGCCAAGATCTGAATTGGTCAGTTAGAAAATATACTGAGAAAGTTCAGTGCATTTAGTGCTTACATAGGGTATATAGGCCATGTTAGCAACAACTTATCCCTTGGTAGCACAATATAAATGCTCTATTTCATTTTCCTTCTAAATCAGTTAAGGGGATCACAAACAGCATTTGTAAAAAAATGGAATAGATTAAAATAAAAAAAAGAGTGTATCATAAGTAGAAATAATGTTCATCTATATACAGGCAGGTATGATTGTGTGTTTTAAATTGTTTTTAATGTAATGTATATTCTTATTTATTCCGAGTCATGGTAAACAATGTGTGAAAACCACTATTGTCTCATGAAAAATCTATAATTGAGGGTCATAACTGTGAACAAGGTGTAGAAATTCAACAGTTTTAAATATAAGAAGTTTTCCAATGCCTATAACATTCCATGTAAAATCACGATTATTTCATTTCTCTTCATTTACGGGGGTTGAGTGACTTTCCCAAAGTAACACAGCTCGATGCTAGGCATGACACAACTCAGGTGTTCTGGTATCCTATCTGTTGTTTTCCTACTAATCATATAATGACGTTTCCCCTATAATGGTCATGTCAAAAGTATAAATATTCTGTAAACAGACAATAAAAGGGAACTTCACCTAATACGTAATAAAATTTTTCTCCAGATGATAAATGTAACCTGTGTGAATGTGACCAGTATAATCAACGTCAATAAAATAGTAAAAAACTCTCATGATTCTCCTTTAAATATTTAGAGCATTTTTGTAAAATAATTTCTGTTTTCCATTTTTCTTCAAGGAATTACAAAGGGAGTTTAGAACTCATGCCTTCTCTCATCCCAATATATCATGGTGACTTATTTATCTCTAAAACATAGGCATTAAAGAATATCCATATTGAAACTGCAAACTGCCACCTAGGACTGTATTTACAGTTTGGAGAACAGGCCTCTTGTTCCTCTTATTTTCTTTTGTCCTCTATCCCTGTTAGTCTCCCAGCCTTCCCTATCTCTGACACTAAGTTGTAAAGGTAGATACCTGAGGAATGTGGAGAGTAATAAAGCTGCGACTTCTTCAGACCTTTATAAGTGCTGTTATGTGGGCCAAGTCTTCTCCCTCCCTCAGGGTCCTAAATTAATGTCCATAAGGGGCCATTGGCAAGAAACACAAATGAATACCATAAAGAACCTAGAAGTTCATTCAAGTGACATTTACACGTTAAACAGACATTGTTGAAAGAGCAGTTGAGAAATACAAAGGAATGACCATAACCCTGAGTAAATTAGGCTAGCTGAATATCGAGGGATTCAAGAAAGGTTCATGTGTGTGATTTCCAAATTCTCAATCTGGTATATTCTTTGTTGGGTTCAGGGGAGAAAAAAGTTGGAAATAGGAGCATAGTTCCTTATATCATCTCAATATTTCAAATTAAATTTCGACGGTTGTCAAAGGTGCTTAAGGGTTCTCTGGATCAAGGAAGGAGATGAAGTAAAGAAGTGCACAGTATGATTTAATAAATGCCTTAATCACAAACAATTTCACTTCTTTTTCCTCCTTAAAATAATGTGTCTATATTTAAGGTAAAATACATTGCCCTAAAATCCAATTCTTTTCAAAGATAACCAAGCTTAAAAGTAAACCATTGAGCAGGTCAGTGTCTGGGCAGTTAAATCAAATCACAGCACAGCTGGAACCTTTTCCAGCCAATCAGAGATCATCTGTATAATTCTCATTGTAGAAAATGCAGAGCCATTATTCCTAGTGCTTCCTTCCAGATAAATGATGTACTTAATATTCTTGTCAGGCTCCAGTGCTAGATGGTCTTCAGTTTTAAAATGATGACAATCAAATGTGTGGAAGCACTTTAGGAAAAGATTAGGATTTCATGGGGATTCTAATAAACATTCAGGCCCTATACAGGGCATATCTTAACATGCAGGGCTGTTTGTCCTTTAAATCCTGATCTGTTATCACTTGTCCCAAACCTATAATTTGTTCATAATTGAGAGGTTTCTTTAGTGCTTGAGTAAGTCTGGAGGTGTGATACTCAGGTTCTGTTAATATGGATATAAAATTCAGAAATTCACCATTACCTTATGTTTCCCTGCACATTAGACACTTTTATATTTCTAAGCATCGTCAGCTGTTGTCTATATTTCTTCCATAGGTATATACTTCATTATCACACAGCTTGTGCCCTGGTGGATACCACGGTAAACTGAATAGCAAAGACCTGAGTTCTAGGTCTCCCTTTGTCACTAAGAGGCTCTGACCTCAGAGATTCTAACTTGTTCTTGGGCATAAGTCGGCTGCTCTGTGTAATTTTAATGCGTTGATAAAAATATATCTGCTACGTGGCTCCTCAGTATCTGTCTAAATCCATGAATGTAACAGTGAAATTTCCGGCCTTAAGATTTGGGTGACTGCAAATATAATGTATATAGACTGGTCGATTTATAATATCCCTTTACATGAAAATTCACCCATCGTGTGCTACTGCTGTGCTTTAAAGCAGGGGTCCCCAACCCCCGGGCCATGAATGGCTACTGGTCCGTGGCCTGTTAGCAACCGGGCCGCACAGCAGGTGAGCGCCGGCAATCCAGAGAGTGAAGCTTCATCTGTATTTACACCCGTTCCCCATCACTTGCGTTACCGCCTGAGCTCCGCCTCCTGTCAGATCAGTGGCGGCATTAGATTCTCATAGGAGTGCACTCTACCGTGAACTGCGCATGCGAGGGATTTAGGCTGCGCGCTCCTTATGAGAATCTAATGCCTGATGATCTGAGGTGGAGCTGAGGGGTGATGCTAGCGCTGGGGAGCGGCTGCAAATACAGATTATCATCAGCAGAGAGGCTTGACTGCACAGACACCATAATAAATCAATTGCTTGCAGATTCGTATCAAAACCCTAGCAGTTGGGCTTCCCTGGTGGCGCAGTGGTTGAGAGTCCACCTGCCGATGCAGGGGACACGGGTTCGTGTCCCGGTCCGGGAAGATCCCACATGCTGCGGAGCGGCTGGGCCCGTGAGCCATGGCCGCTGAGCCTGCGGGTCCGGAGCCTGTGCTCCGTAACGGGAGAGGCCGTAGCAGTGAGAGGCCCGCGTACAAAAAAAAAAAAAAAAAAAAAAAAAAAAAACCCTATCAGTGAGTGGCAAGTGAAAACAAGCTCAGGGCTCCCACTGATTGTGCATTATGGTGAGTTGTGTAGTTATTTCATTATATATTACAATGTAATAATAGTAGAAATAAAGTGCATAATAGATGTAATGTGCTTGAATCATCCCAAAACCATCCCCCCCGCCCTGTTCCGTGGGAAAATTGTCTTCTACGAAGCCGGTCCCTGGTGCCAAAAAGGTTGGGGAGCTCTGCTTTAAAGGGCATTATGATAAAAACACTGATTCAATCTTTAAGTATCTCTTAACGGTATTAAGTTAAGGTGGAAGGATGTCTCTGAAGCTTGCTGGAAACTACCTATCTCTGAATGGCTCAGTCTTCAAGGAAATGTTATATCCCTAAATTGTACAGTGTACATTTATATGGAATCCTCTGGGTAACGATTGGGAAAGTTTAGGGACAGTAAGACTATGATCAAAATCAGTATGCATGGGCTTTGAAAAAATACTCTGAGATTTTTCTAGTAAAAACACACAGATTGTCCACACAGAAACCTGCACATGGATGTTTATAGCAGTTTTATTCATAATTGCCCAAACTTGAAAGCAATCAAGATGTCCTTCAGTAGGTGAATGGATAAACAAACTGTGGTGCATCCAGACAATTGTATATTATTCGATGTTAAAAAGAAATGAGCTACCAAGCCATGAAAAGACATGGGGGACGCCTAGATGCATATTACTAAGTGTAAAAAAGCCAATCTGAAAAGGTTATGTGCTGTATGATTCCAACTATATGACATTCTGAAAAAGGCAAAACTATGGAGACAGAAAAATTATCAATGATTGCCAGGGGTTGCGCAGTGGGGAGGAATATATAGGAGGAGCATACAGTATTTTCAGGACAGTGAAAATTCTCTGTGTGATATTATAATGATGGATACCTTCATATACATTTGTCCAAACCACAGGATATACAACATCAAGAGTGACCCACAATGTAAACTATGGACTTTGAGTGATTATGATTTATAAATGTCGGTTCATCAATTGTAACAAGTGTACCACTCTGGTGAGGGATGTTGATAATGAGGGAGGCTATGCATGTGTGGGGCAGGGAATACACAGAAAATATCTGTACCTTCCCCTCAATTCTGCTATGAACCTAAAACTGCTCTTAAAAAGTCTTAACACACAAATAATTACAATATATATTTCATTTTTTCCAATCCTATTCTATTTTCTCAAGTGTGTAGACACAAACAAACTGACAAGGTGCCCCTTAAATTATAACTGACCATGTTCTAGTGGAATGAAATATACAGAATGTATATGAAAATACATCTTCTTTAAATTCTGTTGGAATGGTGGAATTTTCAGTGTTCTCTCTTAGTCAAACTTCCATTTGGTTAAGGTATAGGCATGACCAGCATGGAATAATTTACCACTGAGTAGGTGCATATTACAGAATATCCTGATAAAGACTCAATATCCTACTACAGACATCTTCATTTCTGATTGAACACATGATTTCCCAGAACTTTATGCCTGATTAGTAAAATAGCCTGTCAGCATTAAAAAAAACTATAAATGTAAGTCACCTAGGTATGGCCACCTATATGAGAAAAGCTGATGCCTCCAGGATCCCTTGTTGGTATTTCAGGTGTATATAGTGTCAAAGTCCTCTGCATTCTGGAAGTGCCAGATATGGTATTAATATAATTATTAATTATAATATATTAATATGTGTTGTACTGGAATTACAAAAGGTGAGTTCTATCAACCCCAGACTAATAACTTGGAGAAGTTTCTGACTCAGTTCTTTTCTATAAAATAGGGGCCACAGCTCCATATGTACTCAAACAGTTCCATATGGACCTCAAAGTGCTCCTCTAATAGAATGAATGCTGACTCCACCAGCTCCTTAACTGATTTCAAAAGCATATGAAACTCTTAGAGGAAAACATAGGCAGAACACTCTATGACATAAATCACAGTAAGATCCTTTTTGACCCACCTCCTAGAGAAATGGAAATAAAAACAAAAATAAACAAATGGGACCTAATGAAACTTAAAAGCTTCTGCACAGCAAAGGAAACCATAAACAAGACAAAATGACAACCCTCAGAATGGGAGAAAATATTTGCAAACGAAGCAACTGACAAAGGATTAATCTCCAAAATATACAAGCAGCTCATGCAGCTCAATATCAAAAAAACAAACAACCCAATCCAAAACTGGGCAGAAGACCTAAATAGACATTTCTCAAAAGAAGACATACAGATTGCCAACAAACACTTGAAAGGATGCTCAACATCATTAATCATTAGAGGAATGCAAATCTAAACTACAATGAGGTATCACCTCACACCAGTCAGGATGGCCATCATCAAAAAACCTACAAACAATAAATGCTGGAGAGGGTGTGGAGAAAAGGGAACCCTCCTGCACTGTTGGTGGGAATGTAAATTGATACGGCCACTATGGAGAACAGTATGGAGGTTCCTTAAAAAACGAAAAACAGAACTACCATACAACCCAGCAATCCCACTACTGGGCATATATCCTGAGAAAACCATAATTCAAAAAGAGTCATGTACCACAATGTTCATTGCAGCTCTATTTACAATAGCCAGGACATGGAAGCAACCTAAGTATCCATCGACAGATGAATGGATAAAGAAGATGTGGCACATATATACGATGGAATATTACTCAGCCATAAAAAGAAACGAAATTGAGTTATTTGTAGTGAGGTGGATGGACCTAGAATCTGTCATACAGAGTGAAGTAAGTCAGAAAGAGAAAAACAAATACCGTATGCTAACGCATATATATGAAATCAAAAAAAAAAAAGAAGGTTCTGAAGAACCTAGGGGCAGGACAGGAATAAAGACGCAGATGTAGAGAATGGAGCTTAGGACATAGGGAGGGAGAAGGGTAAGCTGGGACGAAGTGAGAGCGTAGCATGGACATATATACACTACTAAACGTAAAATAGATAGCTAGTGGGAAGCAGCCACATAGCACAGGGAGATCAGTTTGGTGATTTGTGACCACCTAGAGGGGTGGGATAGGGAGGGTGGGAGGGAGAAGCAAGAGGGAGGAGATATGGGGATATATGTCTATGTATAGCTGATTCACTTTGTTATAAAGCAGAAACTAACACACCATTGTAAAGCAATTATACTCCAATAAACACGTTAAAAAAAAAAAACAAATGCACCTATGTTGACCCAGGGCTGCAAGAACTAGGATACCATGGCTACATCAGAAAACATACTTGTGTCATCTACTATACAAGTCTCATCAGAAGCCAAGTTGACGGAAAAGACCTTTAATAAATTTAAGAGAAGGATATGCTTTCTTCATACTCCTTAAAATAGGTTAACTTTTATACATGCCACTGGATTTCTCAACCACATTTGGCTAGCCTCCTGTAAAGTCATCCTTTCTTCTATCATTTCACTTTCAGGTTTTAGAGAAAGCCATTTTGAGATAGTCATAAAAAGATTTTTTCCATGTTTAGATATAAAACTGTGATATGAGTCTCTGACTTACTGTTTCCTCTATGAAGGAATGTCTCTGACTTACTGTTTCCTCTACTTTTAAAATTGAGAAAAAGGAAAACTTCGTCTCACTCAGAGAATGGGTCTGCTTTCTTCTTGATAGGAATTTATGTTATTCAACATGCTTCCCTTTCTCCTTTACTTTCAGATTGTCAAAACTAAGCTCAAGCTTAGTAACTCTATAAACCTTCAGGAACAGCATTCAGTCTTGCTTGGCTACACTCATTTCTATTTAGAATTTTTTGGACCTATTTGTACAGCATATACATTAAACCTAAATAGCATACACTTAAATAAAAGCTCTATAACCTAAATAGATTTTTAAATGGTAAGAGTAACTACTTGAGACAAGTATTTGCCCTAGCTAGACTTATAAATGAGATAACCGAAACAAAAGGCATTCGGAAATAGTAAGAAAGTACGTAAACTATGTTTATTTTATTATTACAATCTTACAATTGGATAACATGATAGTTTTTGTATAACCGTAGTATTTGTAATTACTAATTTACTTATTTCCCCCACAAATTTATTAACCCTTTGAGGGTTAATAAATAGTATTATTAGTATTATAGTAATAGTATTAATAGTATTATATATCTTAGTAACATGTTTTTAGGCAGTGCTGGACACAGAGTAGGACCTCAGGAAATGCTAAATTCATAAAGGATAAGGGACTGACAAACACAGAAATATAACGATGCAATGGTCTTACTGACATTATTTATAATAAGATAATGATACATTGCACAGATTTTAACATTACCAATTATCGGAATCATCATCATGACTGAAAAAACAGTCATAGTGAAAGCACCTCATTTTTCATCATATTGTTATTTTGAATCATTCCAAGTTTTTCTTCTCAATGCAGTTTCAGCAATGCTTTAAACACAGTGCAGAACCAAAGGCTTTTAGAGCTAAACACATCAATTACACATAATCTTGTGATACGTTCCTGCCATGTATCCTTACTCATTCATCCTCAGCCCACAGAATGCCATCTGCTTATTTTGAGCATACCTTGTTACAAAGAGAAAAAAGGGAGAAAGAAGCCTTAAACCGATTTCATTCTCGGGAGCTATGCTACTTTCAAAGTATATTTTTGTTTCGCAAAAATCTTCTTATGTTTTCAGTGACATTATTGACTCTAAATGTTAAAGTTTCTATAAAGATATGACCTAATCATTCTGACGTTTTGGGTGGATGATCTTTGCATGTATTCCTTTCTGTGGATTCAGAAAGTGAAACAAAGAAGTATCTGAGGAAAGTCCTAATTTTAAATATCTAGTAAAAACAATCCTGATTTGACTCTTTACTGGAGTTACACATTTGTGAAATCCTAGCATTGTAAGGGTAGGGCTTGGACTGTTCGTTTCATGTGGCAGGCTGTCTGGGATGAGGTGAAAGCTGTGTAATTTAATGGTGGACTGAGCAACCAAGGATGCATTTCATCCTCTCAGCAATGACAATCTGGCCTAAAGCCACACACAGGAGAAAGGGAATTACAATCCCACTTGATTCTGTTCATTTCAATAATATCATTCAAATGATATATTTATGATAAACATTTAAAGAAGCCTTATCAGTCTCTCAATATTTCCACCATCATTTTATTCTTTGAGTTTTACAACATCTGTATGGAGTGCAAATGCACCCACAAGGTAAATTTTCTTAGGTAATGACAAAAGGTTAAAAAAAAGTTGGCACTAAAACTCTGGTCATCCGACGCGTGATGTGCAATGGGCTTCAAACCCACCTTCTGTTTTGGCAACATTTTATGCATTTACATATCTGTATTATTGTATTTTATACATTAGTGACAGAGATATAGAAGGCCTAGGGTGTAAACAAATCTTGCAACTAGAAGTATTTCTTTAATTAAAGCAGTTAACCATTTATAACATGAGGTAAAGATGCTGGTCCCTGGAACATCATATAAAATTTACTTAGAGAACACTAATTGCTGAAATATAATAACTTTTATATACTCCAAATTTCTTAATAGAGATTAAAGTATTTATGCCACTAAGGAGATGGATCGTATGCTATGAGGACTGATACAATCCTGGCACCTACTCAACTTTCTGCCCCTGCTAACTACTTCTCACACCAAGGTAATACCATTGCCTTCCAGACTATTCTAATAGGTCTCCCCAAAGTGTGCCTACATCCATTACTCTGTCCACTCTGTTCTTCACAGTGCCACCACAGCAATCTTTTAAAAATGCTCTTTATATGTACCACATCTTTACCCGTTCCTCTGTTGATGGACACTTAGGTCATATATACAATGGAATATTACTCAGACATAAAAAAGAATGAAATAATGCCACTTGCAGCGATATGGTTGGACCTAGAGATCACCAAACTAAGCGCAGTCAGTCAGATAGAGAAAGGCAAATACCATATGATATCGCTTATACGTGGAATCTAAAAAAAGGGTACAAATGAACTTATTTACAAAGCAGAAGTAGAGTCACAGATGTAGAAAACAAACTTACGGTTGCCAGGGGTAAGGAGGAGGAGGGATAAATTAGGAGACTGGGATTGACATATTCACACTACTATATATAATATAGGTAACTAATTAGGACCTACTGTATAGCACAGGGAACTCTACTCAATACTCTGTAATGGCCTATATGGGAAAAGAATCTTAAAAAACAGTGGATATATGTATATGTATAACTGATTTACTTTGCCGTACAGCAGAAACTAACACAACATTGTAAATCAACTATACTCCGAGAAAAATTAAAATAAACTAATCTTTACTAACTACTATAAAAAAATGGTCTTTATGTTACTTGCCCATTAATTTTATGGCTTCCAACTGAACCAAGGATTAAATCCAAAATTCCTAACATTGTTTAATAAGTCCCATATTAATCACTCCTTTCTCACTCCTGGAGGCTAATCTTCTCTGTGGCTCTTCCTACTCTACTATTTTGGTCTTCTTTCAGTTCCTAAGCCTATAAGCTCTTCTTCAGCCCCAGAGTTCTCACAGCATTCTTTCCTCTGTTTGGGAAACATCCTCTACCCTCTACCTCACACATGTGTGTCCCTGCTTTCTCTCATTCATTATCTGCCTAAAAATTCCTCTCGACCCACAATTTCAATGATGTAAATACATCCTTCTGTTATACTACCACATCTACTCTTGTTTATTTTGGCTTCCAGATTTTATTCATATTAAGGTTCACCACCACCTCCATGAAAAGAAAATTAGGAAAATGGAAAGTTAAGCCCCTTAAGTCATTTATTCACTGTACAGAACTATTCAGATATTTTGGTAATGGGTCAACTAATCTTAAGTATATTTTATTTACATGGTAAATCTACAAATTTCAGAATGATAAGATATATTTGCAAAGTCAGACAAGAATTTGCAAGATCATACCACAAAGGACAAAAACTAAAACGAAAATGAAACTATTACTTGAGTTGATTTTTAAAATAATACGGTATCATATATCATTCTGTTTCACTCATAAAATAGAATTAAAGTTGTAGATGATTCAAAGAACAATTACAGCAAGGATTATATTATTTCACATAGTAACTTTGACAGATTGGCCAGGATAGCCATGAGGACTATGCTGGAAAAGATTCTGGGCAGCGTTCAGATTCATCAAGAAAGAGTGCTGCGTAGAAAAGCAGAGAAATAATGATTCACTTTACATTTGAAGAGGAAAGAATCAAAGAGGCGAACTGACTTCACCTCAGCACAGAAAAGGTGAAGCCCAGAATTCAGGACTACTGAATATTTTTCTAGGGTATCTGTCACTATGTTTCAGATATTTACTGATTTCTCAATGGTATGCAAAACAGTTGAAATCCTTTTTTTTTTTTTTTTCCCCTTCTGGCTTCTACAGTATCTTATTCCCTGGTATTCTCCTACCTTACTGGTTATTCTTAAGTCTCCTTTGGGTGTGTTTACTCCTGTGCTCAACCTCTAATTCTTGGATTCCTCAAGAAATGTCTTTGTTCTTCATTTTCTCCTTAGTTGACGTCATCCCATGCCATAACTTTAAATATTTTAACTCTGAGAACCACAGCTTCCTATTTCCAGCTGACTACTCCATGTTCCCAGATGGATATCTTGTAAGTCTCAAATTTACTTTTAATATGGACAACAGAGAACTCTTGATTTAATGTCCAAACCTACATCCATACCGGTTTTCTTCATTTCTGTAAATGGGATGACAATCTACAATGATCTCAACCCAATAACCCAGCAGTTTTCCTTGGTCCTTCTCTTTCCCTTCTTCCCCACATTCAATCAGTCAACAAGCAGATTTGTAACCCTAGACTACTATTACTGTGGTAATTCTGAATGTTTTTAGATCCTTCTTCCTACAATCAGTTGGCATATATTTAGAACTTCAAACAGTTATGTAAATACACCTTTATTAGAAAAGTAAAACTCGGGCAGGAACTAGAGAAAGAAGAGGGGCTACATGCCAAGTTAAAATACATATTTATTATTTTGTATGAGTGATTATCTGGTAGTACTTACTTTCAAATAAGGGCATTTAATAAAAGTTTTCATCTGAAATTCCATAAATGTTGCTTTTTTCCATTAATAAAGCATCTGAATTCAGAAAAATAAAATGTAAATATATTTCTTTAAAAACCTCCTTTTCATGACGTGCAATCATTTTCTATTGCTCTGGGTGTGTCATATTTAAGCTATGCTCCATTCACGTGAGAAGTTAAGGTTTCTAACTGTGTGGGAAGACGTCTGTGAAAATTCTTGTGCTTAATGGCCTGGTTATATACCTAATAACGACCCTTAGGTGCCACCAAATGCCCCAGCCACATGCGCCAGGAGTAAATTAATACCTACATCTTTTTCTTACAAAATATCTTAAAAATTAGTCTAGCACACAAAATAAAATGGTAAATTCCATAGTGGACGGTTGTTTTTCTCAGAGAATGGTTTTTTAAGAGTTCAAACTTCAGGATCAAAGTAACTATGCTTTATTCTGTTGAGATAAAGGCAGGGGAGAAGAACAGGATGTTGTGAGCTGAGATCCCAACTACGTCAAACTTGGAGGGAAAAAAAATCCTAAATGACAGAGAAAGGAGGCAGCTAGGCAGCCTGCTCCTGGGGAGGAAGGATTTGCAGCACCTGAGTGTCACTGACAACCTTGGCTCCTGTAGTAAGCAAACGCTCCTTCCAATTCCACCAGAACTAAAGTTTATAAACAGCATTTCCAATACCTCTAGGTATTAGACAATGCAGCAAAACAAACTTGTATCAAAGAGTCGTGGATAATTATGCAGAGGCAGGCTTTAGAATCTTGTAGCCAGCTATATTAAAACATAACTAGAGTGGACATCATCACTTACCAGATTATCTAAAGAGTACTCCAGATGTTGAAGTGTTTCTTCACATGCAGCAGTGAGCATTGCCATGTAAGAGGGAAATGGGATACAAGCCTCAATGAACCCACCCACCCCCTTCCTTCTTCCCTTCCTTCCTTGCTTCCTTCCCTCCACTACTTAACACATATTTAGCAAGCATGAACATCTACTAAGCTGTCAGGCATAAGAGATAAATCATTGAACAAGACAGAAAAGGCTCCTCTCTCATGGTGATTCTGGAGACACAGGATAAACAAATTAAACTTATAAATAAAATATTTATATTTTATAATCAATGCTACAAATACAAGAATCAGGATGAAGATATGAGATAATAATTGGAAGAGTCCATTTTAGATGAGATAAGCAAGGAGAGCCTTCAAGCTGAGACATGAAAAATAAAAAAGGATCCAGTCACGCAAAAGATTAGTAGGAAAAAAATCCAGTCAAAAGGAACAAAAAGGCCTAGGAGCAGAAAACATTTGATTGTGTATAAGAATTTGAAAAGTCAGCATGATTGCAGCAAAGTCAGCATGGAAAGCCTGATACTGTATGAAGATGTAAAGAGAGGCAGGGGCCGGATTTAGAGGCAAGGGGGTATACAGACAATACCTACTGATAACAAATCTAGCACTATTGTAGAGAGTATTTCAACCTAAAAGCAGTCGCCACAAGCCCACGTGGCACGCAAGTAAGTGTACCTGACTAGGCCCAAAGCACACATGTAATAAGTCTGAAAGCTAGGACCACAGTCCATCTTCCATGCTGCCGTGTGTCTACTGATCGTGACACACTGTTGTCTGGAAATTCTTTGTCACAAAAGCCCAACAAAAGCATGAGGCAAAACATGAGCATGAATGAAGTCCCTTAGGGTCGATGGATACATTAGAAAGACAGTTGTATAAAGGGAAAAAGAAACCTGCCAGGTCAGGAATTTGTAGTTGTTTCTAAGTCAAACCACAAGTTTAGGAAAGTTTTTAAACATTCAGAGCAATAGCTGTATAACCTATAAACTAGAATGTTGGACTTACAATTGTTTTCAAATTTTTTGTTTGTTTTTGTGAGGCAGCAGAATGCTCCGTATTTATTTTAAATAAGTTAGATAAAAAACAGAAGAGATAAAAATAGATACGCACTAGAGCAGATAAAGGGCCAAGGACTCCGACTATAAGTCTTGAACTTTCTATCATAAACCTTAAGGCATCTATGATCAAAGTCTGGGATGATCTCAAATAGTCTTTCAGCTTTAAGATTCTATGATTCTATTTTTGCATTCCCTGTAGGCCAAATACAGGTTTCAGAGGATCAAAACAAACAAACAATATAAAAGGAAAACTATATTGGGAGACTAGGAAAGCATTACAACAGGAAAGAAGCATGTCTGCTAAAAACACTCAGGAGTTCTTGGTATTGAACTTGGTCTACATCATATACTAGAACAGAGCAACAGGTATAAAATCAGGAAACTAGAGTGAAATAATGGGGCAGAGATCTCAAGTCAACACTAGAGAGTTCTGTCAGAATTTCAGACAAACAGAAGGGAAGCTAAAATACAGTCAAAGTTAGTACCAGCAGATAATGCTTTAAGCAAACCATGAGGAGAATACAAAAGTCAGAGTTCAGGC
Organism: Neophocaena asiaeorientalis asiaeorientalis; assembly: GCF_003031525.2. NCBI lineage: Eukaryota > Metazoa > Chordata > Mammalia > Artiodactyla > Phocoenidae > Neophocaena > Neophocaena asiaeorientalis. The sequence goes on from NW_020172145.1 coordinate 2,123,517, forward strand.
AAAACTGTTTGCCATTGCGGCCCAGGAAGTGGGGCATCGTAAGAAGAGCTGATACCAACTCATGAACCTGCTGCTGTTAAGTCACAGGAAATCATCCGGTAGTTTTGGGGTCGTGGATGAAGCCAAGTTGGATCAGTAGATAACTCTCATTAGTAAGGTGCCATTCCTATGTGTCAACTCTCCTCAACCACACTTGGACACTGGGTGCAGTGGATCTACTCAGCTTGTATTTTCTCCTCTCTCCTTTGATGTCTACCTTATCTGCTGTGGAAATCTATCTTCTCACCATGAGACTGTAACAAAGAAAACACCCTAAACCAGCTGGACAACATCACCGTTACTTCCTATGGCATATACTCAATGGTCAAGCCATGTTGTGACAGAAGAAAACATGTGACTGGGCTTCTGCAGAAAGACCCAATCCGGAGTTCACTAATTATTAATATTTGATTTCAGTCTAGTCACTTAAATCGCAGTCTGTTTGCTCATGTGAGATGATTGGAATAAAAATATTTGCAACCAAAATGTGTTACAAAAATGAAAGACTCTTACTACCCTTTTTAATGCATTAAAGGAGAACATTAAATGAGAAATCTTCAGAAGTTCTGAGTCCTCTTGGTTTGGGAGACTAAAAATATCCTCATGCGTAAATAGCACAGAAACGGTGCCAGAAAGGGACACTGGGCACATTTTCCCTCCACTTTTAACTCCCCCTACCTCCACCTCAAGTTCTATATGCACAACACTTCACTCAGATACAGAAGACAAAGCAAATGAATTATGGATTTGGGCCCTGCCTTCAGGAAATGACCACCTTCTGGAAATGTTCATGGCACATCTGTTATTTCATGAGGATATTAGATCCTTAAAAAGAAATTTCTCCTACTTGAGATACAGCAGGACTGAGATTTTCTACATAATGTAGTATCTTATAGTCTAGTTCTCAAAGGGGGAAATTCTTGGTGTGGATATACAGGACCTGTACACATATACATAGATGTGGCTTCGGCAAGGCAGCCATTATAGAAAAAAGAAAAACATTTTAAAAATGAGCTCTTAATAATGAAAAGTTTATTATCTTGTCTTTAGAAGGTATTCCCATTTTTTGTGCAAGAATGTATTTTTATTTTTAATCAATAAAAGCTCCCAGTCCTCTAGAGTTTTTTTGTTTTTCAACTTCCAGGTTTCTTAAAAGGGTTTGCTCTCACTGTCTCTACCTTCTTTGTCCTCTATTCATTTCTCAATCTACTGTATTTTGTTTTCGGCCCCTAGTACTTTGCAAACAATGTTCCTAAAGAGTTAGTGTCTACACTGAATAAACCTCTGACTTAATCAAGGACAACCTTTTTTTTTCTTCTTCTTTTTTAATACACACAGAGGAAACATAAAGCATGCCATTATGTCTGGTATATTAGCCTCAATGTTTTCCTGGTATTGACCTGTCCCTGTCTTTAAATCCCAGTTGTCATGACAGTAATTGTCTATGTGCATACACATGCATATTGCTAATATAAGAATTACTACCCTAACATGCTTAATCAACAAGCTAAAAATCCTTAGATGAGCAGAGTTTACACCAATGAGTAGCAGGATTTTGTCTCTCAAGTGTTTTGAATTAACCAGAAAATTTTCAGAACTCTCTAACGCTAAATGCACTTATAACTACAAAAGTATTCTGGGTCAGGGAGAAGGTGGGGTTGGATACTGCAACTTTTGTCTTCTAAGCCAGGTACCAAGAATCTCAAGCATTCATAATTAATTCTGGCAGGAGAAAGAAATGCAGAACTATTCAAGGAGGCAACAGATGGAAGTTCGTTCCACTTCTGTAAACTAGAACAGTTAGATGATCACATTTAAAAGTCAGGCCTTGTTGTAGTAGGATTTTTTTAATTCCTTGGATTTGGTGAATATATGAACCATAACTAAGTTCAGAAGAACCAGATGGATACAGAAATATTCCCTCACTCCACATGACTGAAAAAGAATGTTTTTTTAGTATTCCTACTCAAATACATTCACTTACTGATATGTCACTAGGAAAACCACATGCATTCCCTCTTGAACTCCCAGCTATGTTTATTTATTTTCATATAATATGATTTCTTAAAATAATCTACATGCTATTATGAAAAATCCTCAATTTTCTCCTTAATCTTACTTTGCCTTTATTCAAACAAATGTAAGAAGGAAGGGTCATGACAGCGTAAGGTTGGCCTTTGAAGGAATACGTGATTAACTGATCAAGAAAGACATTATAAATGTGTTATGGCAGAGACAATAGGGTTGAAGAGGAGAAGACAGATTTTTAAAAATATTTATGAGGCAGATATTCCAGTTTCATGGACAATTGTTCTAAGGCTAGAAAGTGAGAGAGGAATCAAGAATAAAGTCAGAATTTTGGTCTGGGAAATTATGTGAAAAATTATGCTATTCAGTGAAAAGGGGAATTAAGGAGAATGTGAAAATGTGTTAGGGGAATGAGCTCATTTGGAGCGTGTTACATTTTAGGTGTTTTCAGGTTGTACATACTGAGAAGTTCAAAGGAGTGTGACTGAGTAGGTCTGGAGCAAACGAAAGAAATGTGGGGTGAAGACTCCCTCTCTCTCTCTCCCCCTCCCTCTTCTCTTTCACACACACACACACACACACACTCAGGGAGAATAGATAGAGTGAGGTGGTAAGGGGGCCTAGACAACATTCCTGAACAATGCTGATATTTAAACAATAACTTGATTAGAAAGTAAGTTCCCTTAAAAACCATTCAAAGAAGGTGGAGGGAAGGCAGGATCAAATGATGAAATCAAAAACTGAAGAGGAACTTTGAAAAGGACCTAATTGCCAGTAGCTTCAAACTCTGTAGAGAGGCCAAATCAACTGAACCAGCAACTTCAGTTCCTAGAGCAACTTCAGTTTCTGGAGGGAGGAGAAACTAAATGACAATTAATTGAGGAATAAGTGAAGGCCCATCACACAGTAAGAAATTCAGTTATAAAAGGAAGGTGAGCCATGGGGACATCCCTGTTAGGGACAAATAACTTAAAAGTAATTGTGTATGTATATTTTTTATTTTTAAGATAGAATCGATTTGGACAGCTTTATATACTCAAGGAAAAGTTTTGGCTAACAGAGAGAAATTTATTATATAGGAAAAATGAAAGAGAATGAACATAGTTTAAAATTAAGGCAGAGGAAATGGGGTTTAGAGCAGAGATAGGGAGGCTGCCATAGTAATAGAACAGCATTATCTTCCTAATTCACCTGGCTTCCAAATGAGGATGTCCATTAACTGAAAAACGTGACTTGTCTCTTCCAAACCACATACATGTTTTCATTGGCTAAACCTAATAATCAAATCTAGAATAAGATGTAGGAGACAGAAGTCATTCTCAGAAACAACTCATACCAGATTCCTTCTTGACCTTAAGTAACAACTACCACCATCACCAGCACCAATACAACAACAATGTAAACCTGGACTATAGTGTCAAAAGCGCTTTCACATACCTTATCTCATCTGGCCTTCTCATTAATATTTGCAGCGTTCTGCAAGACTTGCTGAGAAGGGTTCAATAGCATATTAATTACATGATCAGAATGTATCTTACGTGGAGTTGCCTCTAAAAGAAACCAGAGTAAACTGAATCCCCACTTTGGTCTTGCCGATTGTTTCTCAATAGAAAATATGAAACGAACAAATTGCTTTTCCCTGAGCCATTTTGCCACGGGCAGCAGTCTGAATCAGACAGAAAATACTTGGGCAAATTCATTTATCATCACTCACCTTTTTCAACTCAGTAAAACAGTCGTTATTATTATTATTTTTTTGTCAACCTCATTTTCTTTTCAAATCAGGAATTAAACTATTCTTTGCAATTTAGGCAAACTGTAGGTGGGAGACCCAGGTTACAATTGGACAGAAAGTCCCATTTAGTATAACATTAAATAATAATCCTCATTCATGGTGGCTAATTTTACATCTGAACAACTATAATATCTATCATTAGAAGGGGTCTATGCCTTTGCTAATTTTATTCTAAAAAAAAATCCTCTCAGACTATTTTTGCCAAGTATCATACGAGTTGCCTGGCAACTGCTAAGAACAAATGCAAAGAAAGAGAGGTGATTTAATAAAGAACTCAGACACAATCAAGACCTTGTAAAAATGAATTAGATACCTGCTTTACTCAGAAAAAATAAATATCCCTTGAGCTGATTTTAAATACCAAAATTAATAACTAATTGTGAATCAGCTATAATATAATTAATAAAAGAGAGTAAGACATGGAAAATGATGAAAAGTAACCAAAGAAGCATTTAAGAAAATTTTTTTTTCTATCCTGCAATGAGGTTTCATTGGGCCATTAGATCCCAGGCCTTACGAACGTATTGCATGGCAACATTCTTTAGAAATTTGTCCGTGAGTGTGAGAAAGCAGGAAAGAAAATCATACCTTATCTACAATGTGGATTTTACAGGCTTGGGAATTTAACAGATTGACAAGTTTTGCAAAAGCATTAAAGAACACTAAACATTAAAGAAATGGAAAGTTACCACCAGTAAAATGTGTTTAAAAAAGAAGAAAACCTCACTATAGAGCCCAATAATTTCTGAGTCATGCAAGGATTCAATTTAAGTTTAAAAAAAAAAAAGAAGTGAGGTCAGGTATACTCATTCTTTTGTATTAACAAAGAATGCTTTGGTTGCAAGTAATAGAAAGATATCTTAAATAATTTAGGAAGAAATAAAAAGTGATTGGTTGGATACTGGGCTATTACATGTGATCTTGGCAGGCACGGAGATTTAGCTTGCAGGGACAATCACACAGACATCTGAATGCCCCCAGAACTTTCTCTTTGCATACTTCATCTACGCTTCTTGCTACTTAGCACTTTCTTCTCCAACTTTCTCCATATGGTATAAATATGACCACTAGCTGAGCCCAGGGCTCACTTCAAAGTTTCAATACTAGAAAGCAATGGTTACTCTTGTTTTCTTATACTTGGCTTGAAACATCTCAAGGAAAGACTTGGATTGCTCAGTCTAGGATCACACGTCCATTATAGAATCATTAACTGTGGTCAAGGAGTTGGACCCTAGTATTCGTTGCCCCCATTGGAACATAAAAACTGAAAAGGAGGAGGAACAGTTTTCCCAAAGGAGGAGAATATATTAGGAAGAAGATGGGAAGGCTTCAGGCCAGACATAATGAGTAAGGGACTGAATATGTTCAGACTTTGGATTTCTATTTCTTGGTTTGCCATTTAATGTAACATTCTCAAAAGTTGACTCGCAAACACTATATTTAGATGCCCAGCTCTACTTCTCTTTTAATATGTTTCACTCTTCTATTCATCCTTTTCTTATAAGGATTGGAAAAATAGTAGGATGGAGAAAGAGGGTTATGTGCCCATACATAGCTCAAGGTGAGCTGCAAGACCCTTGAGACCACAGAAGAAGGACTGTCTAGGTGGTAATCTTCATACTTTTAAAACTTGATGATTGAACTCAGACTCTCTCCAGCTTGGGAGTGAGCCCTGGTGTGTGTGAATCACATTTTCTCATTCTGCCAATCATACATGTAGTTTATTAGTAGGGTCTGAGTCAATGCTCAGAGTGTTAGGTGGCTGATCTGGAAGCAGAAGTGACATGCTGTGCACCAGATGTTTCTAAAGCACAGATCCTGGAGGGTAGTAGACGGCTAAGTTAAATGCTTTCTTTAGAGCAAAGGGAATTTAATTCACCTACCATATTAATTTTCCCTTCTAGAGGCATCAACTCATTCAGTTTACAGGAAGTTAACTGCTGCCCCTGGGAATCTGTACCTGTCAGTCATCAGGCTCAAGCCTTAAGGAGGAGAACTTCCTAATTTGCACTTTGAGTGGCAATGCAGAGAGGATGCAGCTTCTGCATTATTCACAGGGTGGGAACTACTAACAAACTAAAGACTGTTAAAGCTGTAAAACACTCTTGTCAATTTCAAAGTGCTTTTGTTTGTTTTCCTCAAAATGAGCCATATTCAATCTTTGTGGTTGTTGTTGATTTTATAGCACAGGGAACTCTACTAAATATTCTGTGATGACCTATGTGAGAAGAGAATATGAAAAAGAATGAATACATATTCAGTCTTGAAGCAGTCAAATGAGAAAACTAAAACAGCTATTGTCTAAACAAATACATAAATGTTCATTTTTTGCTACCTGCTGAAGGTTTTCAGATGAGAGTTCTTCATTTTGACTTATCTCTACAGCATGGACACACTCATCGTCCTTTGAAGAGCCCCAAATCCCTCAGCATAGCCAAATTTAAGGTCCTCAGCAATCTGTCCTCAGCCTGACCCATCAGTGCTTCCCTCCTGTAACCAGGGTGTGACCACAGCAGACTCTTCACCATCCTGAGGAGAGGCCCTGCACTTCCCGAGCTCTTCACCCTTACCCCTGCTGATCCTCTCTTGGGATATCCTTTCATCCAATTCTCTGGAGTCTTGAAGGTCAGCTTAACTCCCACTACTTATGTCAAGTCTTCCCTAATGCTTGTCTACCCCTCTACTTCCTTCCCTCCCAAACTGGCAGCTGTGTCTCTTCTTTTATGCATCTACAACATTTATCAAAAGTGTTTCACCATATAACATTCAACATGGCACATTTGTATATTCTACCACTGTTGCATGTTCCAAATTCTAAATTGTGTTATGTTTATTTCTGTGAATTTCCTCTCTCCTAATTGCCAGAAGTTTCCTTGAGATCACGTCTGCTTATTCTATATCCTAGAGGGTCTACCAGAGTACAGTGGGCAAACACTTATTATATTGTAATGTTGTATGTTCTTCACTATTTTGCAAGCTCCTTGGGAGAATGACACTTTCTACAACATTGTATTTCTATTACTGAGCCACAGGCCTGTGACAGAATAGGTCATGAGAAAGCATTTTCTAGATGAGAGAATCAATATGAGCATGGAATTGCTTAATTACATCACTGGGCTACTAAATTATCAAATATACCAGATCCTAAAAGCCATTTTTCCCTAGACCAAGACCCATGGGTACCGTGAGCAGGTTAATAACTTGAAAGTCCTTCAAAGTCATATTCTTTAAATACCTGTTCAAGATTTATCCAGTGGGCACAGAGTCTGTATCTGTGAGAATTTTTGTTTTGTTCTGTTTCTTTTGAAGTTACTATCATCTTCTATAGGACTGGGTACTAATTGGCCATTATGTGAGGATTCATATGTGGAGGCCTAAATAAACTGGTGTCAAATTTGGGGGTTCAGATGTTAAATCTACTTATAGATCAATATTCTGGATATCTCTTAATCTAGCTCTGATTATGAGGTTCATCCATTGCCTCAACTATGATATCTAAATGACTAAATCCACTTATTCGATGAATATTAAAGATTTTGTACAACATATTGTTTCTTATAGTCCTTAAATCCTTTATGCCTCATCTTTCTCTTGCACAGAAAGGAGATACTGACCCCCACCTTGTCAGGATATTGACAAGATAAAATGAAAAATGCGTGCATAGTACTTAGCTTGGTACCTGACATGTACTATGTAATATGTGCTCAATAAAAGACAACAGGTTAACAGGATTTTTTTTTTCCACTAGAGTCTACCAGCACTGTCCAACAGTCCTCTCTGTGATCATGGGAATGTTCTATTGCTATCTTGTTCTTTACAGCAGATACGAGCCACATGTGGCCACTGAGCAATTAAAATGTGATTCATGTGACTAAGAAATTCAATTTTATTTAAATTAATTTTCATTTAAATAGCCACATGTGGCCAGTGGCTACCATACTGAAGAGCACAGGAAGTGTAAACTGCCATTGAGAATGGTGTTATGTCTTTTTCATCGTATCACCAACAACGATCAGAAAGTTTCCTACATATAGTAAGGGTTTTGAAATGTTTGAGGAATGAATGGAGTGAGTAAACTTTAAATGAAGTGGGAAAAGTAAGATGGAGCAAACAAAATAAAGACATGTTTTGTGGCATTTGAGTGGTGGAGAAAAGAAAAACTAAGAAAATAAGAGTTGACACATATTATGGCAGCCATAGGTTGCTATGGGCCAGTCAAGGTCCAACCAGAATGAAAACCCTCAAGTCAAAGACAAACTCATACTATACTCCAACTGGAATTAAAGTCAACTAGCAATTTCTCCCTTCAATGTGATCACTGCCCCAGTATGAAGATCAAAACAAATATCACAGAGGAGAAATTTAGGAAAGATGGAGGTGAGAAGAGTAGGCAGGAGAAAGAGGAATCCATTGCCCTGGTGCTGACCTTAAAGTCAAGAGCCCAATTCCATAGCTTCTTTGGAAGTGTTTGAAGTCCCATCACAGCAGCCTCCAGGACTGCAGAAACCCATACATCCGATGTATTGCCTTTCTGCTCTTGGTAAGCTCCCCTCTTATCAAATAGCAGAAGGACATGCATATAGGATTTGCTTCTCTACATCTAGCCCTACTCTTCAAAATCCCTCACCCTCTGAATCAAATGGTCATCTCCTGCATTCAATAAATTAATTCTAGTTTCCTTCTGGGGTTATTCATATATGGGATCAGGTTGACACTGATTTATCCCTATCATTCTAGCTAGGGATATAAAGTTAAGGCGAGACTAAATCTCATGAAACATTCAGAAAGAGTCAAACCAGCAAGTAATACAGAACCAAAATGCATATTGCCTGGGCATTCTGGGATATTGGCATAAGATGATCCTAGCTTATGGAGCAACATGTGCTACAGAATAAATGGGGAAAAAACGGTCTAAGTGCAAGACCACGGAAGGCCATGTGTGCCATACTCAGCAAGGCAGTTAGGGACCCTTTAGAGAACTTTCAACAGGGAAGAAATGAGATGAAAATGACATTAGAAACCTCAGGCCATCTGAATACAACGTTCTAAATTTCCATCATAGATGGTGAAGAAGATGCAGTCAACAGAACGTCTTAAAAAGCACCACGTCATCTAGTCCTAGCCGCTGACTTCTATAGTGCACCAGTCAAGGTCAGGAGGATGGGAAACAGATTTCAGTTCCACCTGGAATGATGCAGTCCATTTATATAGATCCACAGCACTGATGATTTAAAAATTGAGGGTGAACCACTTTAAAAATGATTTGCAATAAAAACTGGCAAATACAACTGGCAAATGTAAACGGGAGAATATAACTGATCTCTCATTCCCGATTCAGTTGAAAATAGCAGTCCTGGGGCCATTGTTAAGGCACACAGTGGGCAGAGGAAGTTGGAATTCCACCCAGTTTTTATTCCCTGAGAAACAGTGGGGGTCTTGGCTAATAGAGCTGTGAATATTCAGTGAAGGCCAATAATCAGTTTGCTGCAAAAATAGCAGCCATCACAGCTCCGACAGCTTACGGGCTTGCCAGGAAGGGCACCCTGTACCCACTCACATGTTTGGTAAGAGATGGAGGAAACACCATCCTCATAAGCGCGCCTTCAAGGCTTGCTTTTTGATGGTTCTGTCACAGGAAAGATTAACCATCCACAGCCTCCTTCGCTGCTGTTTTCACAGCTAGTATTTTAATATGCCCAGAATCGCTAAGGAAGCTGTTAGTACCTAACTTAAATAGGAGCAGGCAATGATTTACATACGCTGTTGGGAAAAATACATAAATCCCCATAACAGCATGTTGGTTACATAGAGATAGCCCTGCTGTTTCAGAGTGAGCATCACACGGGGTGCACTGACTAGGGGCACACTTTGGAGAGGCCACCAACCATATTCAGTTCTTGTTAGGCTCAGACAAAATGCTATTACTCTTACGCAAGTCTGCTGAAACTGTGCTTCTTTGTTTCCTGGGACTTTCTGCCTGTGAGGAATAGGGAATACAGGAATGCAGAAAGGGCGAGCTGAAAGATTATAAAAACAAACAAGCAGGGGGAATTGTAAGAGCATTCTTCCTGATGGGATGCCCACCCCGCCAAGGGCACTTCCCAAGTGACGGAGAAGGTTCATAGGGATTCACCCACACAGATGAGGGTAGTTTGAAAAACAAAACAACAACAAAACAAAAAAGCAGTTGAAAACCTGAGTCTTGGAGCTGCATGCCTCCAGCTATAGCTGCTCTGGGCCCACCTCAGTGTTGCCATCAAAGCAGACCATTGTGAAAGAGGGTCTGGGAAAGCCTAATGTGTATGCCTGGAGTTTGGGAACAATAAGCCTGGTGCTGGCTTCTCAACCATTACTGGAGTGGCTATGCTTGCTCTGACAGCCCATACAACAGAGGAAAGAGAGACATGGGCTAAGACGACGGATAAAAAGAGAGAGTGGTGTAAGGTACTGGCAAAGGATGGGAGGGCATTTCCACTGTGTTCCATGCCCCCCTTAGTGGTTCTTCTGCTTCTACATGAAGAAGCAAACAGGGTAGAGGGAAGAGCAACAGTTTGGGGCTCTCCAGGTGATCAATGGACAGTCAAGGTAACAGCCATTAGAGGGCTGGGCAGACTGTCATAGGGCTGGGGCAATGCTGCCCCTCTCTCAGGGGCTCCACGCTGATGGGGAACCAGCGTGAAGCTGCACCCTGTCTCCTCCACAATCGAGCCCACCGTCAGCTGGGACCACAGCATCAGACAAAGCCAGCCTGCCAGGAGCAAGGCCAGAGATGCTTTCAAATGACTCACAGGTGCCAGACCCTTCTTCTTCTTATCACCCAAGGTCCTATGTCCCCCAACCTCATTGAAGCCAGACCCAGAAAAGAGGGAGGGAGAAGAACCTCACAGCCAAACCACCCTCAACCAAGCTCAGCACCCCAACGCTCTACTCCGTGGTGATGAGCGGGAGGCAGAGTCAAAGCGCAGACAGGACAGACCCTCTCACCGCTCCACGTCACCCAAGATAAAAATCTGAACTGCACTGCGGGGAGGAGGAGACGTTAAATTGGGCACAAGAAGGAAGTTTTAGCTGTAATGAAACTGTAATGATTTAAAGTAACCAGAAATACAAGAAATGGGAAAAAAAGGTCAGCAATGACATTGAGTACAGAAAAGAACAGGTAAAAACAGAGTATGGGTCAAAGTAATAATTGAATAAATAATAAACTTTGATATATTAATACCCCCACAGCTTGCAGGCTACTCAATAAACCCATCACTGGGGTAGTATATTTAATTAACAGTTACATATTTAGCTCTCACAACAATTATGAGATGAAAATTGTATTATATTCACTTGATAGAAAAGTAAGTTGAGGCTAAAAGAGGTAAGCTTCCCAGAGTTCATTTTTCAAGCTGGGATTTGAAACCAGGTCCATTCAGCTCCAAAAAAACATGTTTTTTTTCCTGTCAATCATCTCACTTTCTGAGGTTTTCTTGGTGATGGGATAGCTGATCTTCAAGTTCCGAAAAGACCTTCTGGGTGTGTTGCTAAATGTTGGCAGTAGAATAAATTACATATAAAAGGATATATTACAGCAGCAACATTATAAACAGTAATAGTGGACCAATAAGTGGAGAAGTAGGAGTAAGGTGCTGGGAGATCTGGCAGCATGCAGGAGGTCAACATCTCAAAAGGTGGGCAAAGTAATGCGACGGTGACTAAACGGGCAAAGGCAATAGAGTGCGACAGACTGCATTTTCCAAAGATTAACACAGCAGTATCTCCAGATAACTAGTTCTTCTAAAACTCTTGTTACTCTCCGTCAAGAGGTAGAGACTAAGTCCCATCTCCTGAACCTGTGTGGGCCCCTGTGACTGCTTTGACCAACAGATTATGGCTCAAGTGGCTCTGAGACTGGATCCAAAGAGTGTCATGTACTCTTGGCACATTTGACTTTGGAAGCCTCCCACCACGCTGTGAGTAAGCCAAAGCAGCCCTGGACAGAACCATGTAGAGAGAAACTAAAGACCTCAGACCATCTTCCTGAACTAGTTGCCGAAGACAGCATCAGAGTGCCTGCCATGTGAACGATCCATCTTGAAAGTGACTCCTCAGTGTGCAAGATGAAGCTTCATTCTGTAGGGCAGAGAAAATAATTTTGCCTCTACCCTTCTAAGTTCTTGGCTGAGACGCCTAAGAATATAAATATTAACAGGAGAGAAACAAACAGAAGTTTAATAGCATGTATACCTCCTGTATACATGAGAGATATCCAGCAAAACTGAATAACTCCCCAAAGTGGCCCAAGCCACCACCTTAAAAACCATCTCCAGCTAAAGACAAAAGAAAGACTGGGGATGGGGGGAGGCGAGTTCTGGGAGGTTGCCAGGAAAAGCACAGTGAAGAAGCATGCTGTTAGGCAGATCCAAGTCAGCGTCTTCCTCATTGATAAGAATTTCTATCTAATGAGAGTCCTCCTTCTTTTCCTGGTACAGAGAGGGAGACACCCTTACAAGCAGAGATTTCCCTTATAACTAAATGTCTTACAAAAACAGTAACTTCTCAGCTTTCAGAACTTCTTCCGAGTGTGTTGCTTTTAAAAATAATCAGCTTAAAATAATCCTCATGACAAAGAGGCATATTTTGGGGTGGCAGATTCTGCTCCCTTCAATACCTATAAATATTTCTTTGTTATTTTCTAAAGGCCTTCTAGCATTTCTTAGGCCATACCTTGCAAATGTTTTCAGCTATGTGCGTGAACAAGCTGAGACTGAAGTGAAAGGTACAGGTATTGACTTCAGGGTATGACCATTCTTTGTTAAGCTATGAAATTAAAACTCTTGAGTTTAACAGGCAATCAGGAAAAAAACATAACAAAACAGCTGATACCACATGGCGCACAGAGGAGCCATTCCTGAAAAACCTTACAGAACTGTAGATTTATACAAAAGGTTAATACTTCTTATTCTCTCAAGACTATAACGTTTGGGGATGGTTTGTTTCATAGTAACAGTTAAGTGATACAGAAATCCCGTCATAGAAAGTAGACAAGAGGAACTGGACTCTAGTCTCTCAGACTATAGGGGAGAACTCATGACAAGACCCTAGCCTGAAGCAGGTGGCTTATGAAACAGAACTTCAGAAGTGGGGGACAAGATAGACCATCTGTTTTTAGACGTTGGGTGAAAAGCAGGGGCTTAGTCCCAGGGATCAAGGTATAAGCCCACATAGTAGGCACTTAATTAGGGCAGGTTTAACAGGTCTGACTTGATGTTCAGAGTTAATTGGCCTCAGATGTGGAAACAGGAAGGGGCTATCCTGAGGGACTGGAAACTAAGGCATGTCCTTTTATTGAGTTTTGTACCAGACCACACACATCGTTTCACGATTTTAGTACCAGAATGGCAAACGAGTTTCAACTTCCAGACAACTCTGATTTATTAGTAGTGGCTGCCTAGAGTGACGTATTGAGAAAGGCTGTTAGGCAGCATCCGGGCTCAGCAGGAAAGACTAGGAAGACTGATTAACGATGTCTTTCACTAGTACAGAAAAAGCTACATGACATGAATACCATGCATATCCTAACCCTGTGTGAAATGTGACTAATTGCCACCTTGTAAATGTGGCCCTCTTCATAGGACCCAGTATAAAAACAAATGCAAAATACCTTTATTGCTTTGTACAGTATTAGGTGTGTTTACCACGAATTAAAGAACAGGTCTATAGTCAAGATGAGTGTTAAATTGGTAGTCTGAACTAACTTGTAGTATGACTTTGAGCAAAGCACTTGATCTCTTTTCTTTTTTCTGTAGCACAAGAATATAAAATCTTCCTAACAAGTTTGCTATGAGGATGAATGAGAGAACACAAAAGAATATGCTTTGTAGAATATGAAGGCTACATGCATATTAGTAGTTATTAAGACTTATTTTATTATGGCACATTCCTTTCCTATTTTGTCCAAACCTGGAGTTCATATTTGTCCCAGTTCTTTCACTCTCTATGCTTAATCCATCCTATACTACCTATACTCTCTATCTCTACCTATACCTATACTCTCTATCTAATTCATCACAAGTGCTATTTGATCTTCTAATATAAAGCAGAAGTCCTTTCTTTTCTGTTCCCACCAAGGTCTCCTCAATCCCTTTCTTACTACCTGTTACTTATATTATGACACTATTCTTAAAATGGGTGGGTTTTCTTTGCTAAAGTGGTTGTCTACAATTGGATAAAGCTATGGATAGGAAAAAGCAACGTCAGAACAAACGGTGGAAGAGAATCAGGTAGAGAGACCTAGGGACTAGGTAAATAGACCTACAGCCCAGGAACTGGATAGAGGAGATCAGAACCAGGGGTCCAGGTGTTAAAAATCTAGAAATAGAAATCTATTAATATTAATAGAAATCTAGAAATAGAGTGGGAATCAGAAGTCTATGAGTCAGGAATCCAGATTAGAGTCAGTCCAGCAGGAGTCAAATTGCAGAGAGATAAGCAAGAGATACAGGGTATTTTTAATAAATCCACACTGATAGCAAGAACTTTCATTTGCTTCCCCAAAAGGTGCCTTCCTGAGTTTCTTTGTTTCAGTCAAACCAGTTTATTTTATGTTTTTTTAATTTAATATCAGGATTTCCATATGCAAATTCTTTTAAGAAAGGGTGATTTGAAGTTAAAAACTTTGAAAACCGCCATCCTCCATCAGTCTCCCTGCAAGGTAAAATAGTTCTGCTTGCTATTTCTCAAATATTCAGTACACTTTTCCATTTCTACTTGTAACGTGTTCTCTGTGCCAGCTTCAGACCCACGTCCTAACTCTCTTCTAGACTGCCCTGCTGAAATTTTCTCCATTGTGTAAGACCCAGCTCATGTGGCTCCTATTCTGAGTTAACACCTGGAGGAACTTCTTTCTTTCTCTCTCTCTCTCTCCCTTTATAGTGTTTTTAAAATTACCTATTTAGCAATTATCACACATCACTTCCAGGTGTCTGACAAATGCATATGCTTGATTTCTTCACACTGGATCACAAGTTAACTCTCAAAGGGTATCAAGAATGATTTACATGATTTTTATTTTTCTTACTGCAGCTTACCTATAATATTGGGCCTCAATAGTTTTAAATAAATATTAATTGATTGAAAACTTTTTCTGCTATAAATGGATTCTACTGATTCTAGAATTAACAGCTGGAAAAAATAAAAAGTACATTAATTTTCATCATGCACAAAGAACACTCAGATGCATCATTAATCACAAAGCAAGCATCAGGCCTCAAAGAGTATTTCTATAATCCTGTATGTTGGGTTTAAATATTTTTTTTCACTACTTGGATGATTTCAAACTATAATTTTAAAAGCAGCAATTTTCCCATGCACAGAAAATTTCTATCACCCATTCTATCTCTTAGACAAAGTTAATCTTTTTTGATTTCACAATGCCAAAGAATTTTCGAAGACATGCTATCCTTTTCTAACTTCAACTGGAGAGATATTGTTTCATCCAACTTGTGTGAAAGTTAGTTTAATATGAAAAGACAAATTAATAAAAGATAATACACAGAAATCAGCACTGCCTGATTATTTTATTTGAATACATATTGTGGAAGACTAAGTTCTTAAGTGAGTAAAAGAGAACAGAAACACTGCAGACCTCTCAGGAAGAGAGAAGAGAAAGAAAACTCTTTAGTGGTAGAAACTTTGTACGGCTTCAGTGGAAATGGGAGAATACTCTTGCCTTCCAACTTATATACCACAGTCTGGAATCATAACTGGTCTAGAATTAATTAATCATTCCCTCTCCAGCCTGTATTTCTTTGTCAACTTGGTGATAATCTCTTGACTTCACATGTTTGCCAAGGAAATGTATCCATTCTATGCAACCTCGAGTATTTGCCTAACAATCCACTGGTAATGAACATGAAGGAGAGATATAAGTACCAAGATGTGTCTAATACGAGGTGTATAGATCAATATTTAAGAAATAATGAAGGTTAAAAAAAGAGAGAGGAGAAAAAAGAAATAATGAAGATAGTAGAAGACTAAGGTGACTCAGGAAGAAGGCAGAAGAAAGATTACTCAAACAGAAGTGAAAAGTTGTAGTCACATACTGCCTCTTTTGAAACTGTTCATTTGAGCAGGGCAAGATCTAAGACAAACTTGGAAAAGTTATTTTGGTATGAACAGAATTACTGTAAATGGTTCCTTCTCTGAGAAAAACTTGAAACATGGCATTGCTGGACTTTCATAGCATAGGTAACCCATACATTAATGTCATTCCCCGTGATTCTTCTAGTCCAAGAGTCTTAATGTTATTTTGCTCTACGCTAAGGCATCAAGCTTCAGGGCTGAAAGGGGACCTGGTTACCTTAACAGAAACTAACTTTAATCAGATGGCAGTGATATCTAGAAGGTTAAAGGTAAAATGGGCACTGAACTATCAGAATAATTCACCCATCAAGACAAACTCTGGGTATGAATAACCTACAGGGCCAGACCAGTGTATATTAGCTTTGCCTGCTGGTTACTTAGGAGTGATTTTTTTTTTCCCCATCACCTCCAGTGCCATTAACATCACCATCATATTAGCTGTCACAGTGAGATCTTTGTATTGAATATAATAACCAAAAGCCTTTTGAAAATTAAGAGTATCATACCTCTTGCTCTACAGAGAGGAAAGATCTAGTCAGAACTGAAAAACTATAGGATGTATCACAATCAACACATCTGCTCCAGTAAGCCAGGATTTTCCTGTGCCCTTGCTGGGAGTTCTGTAGATGTGGGAATCTGTAGAACTCAGGAGGAACACTGTAAAAAGTACCACAGACCTGCCAAAAGCCTCGGTTTTGTTGATTATGCTCCAGCACAAAGAAAATCTGGTTTGGATTATTCCTGGATATTTCAGTGATAATAAAATTGGCCTCACTGAACAATCATCAAAATGAAGACACTGGAACTCACCAGAAAAGATACCCCACACCCAAAGACAAAGGAGAAGCCACAATGAGATGGCAGGAGGGGCGCAATCACAATAAAATCAAATCCCATAACTGCTGGGTGGGTGACTCACAAACTGGAGAACACTTACACCACAGAAGTCCACCCACTGGAGTGAAGGTTCTGAGCCCCACGTCAGGCTTCCCAACCTGGGGGTCTGGCAATGGGAGGAGGAACTCCTAGAGAATCAGACTTTGAAGGCTAGCGGGATTTGATTGCAGGACTTCGACAGGACTGGGGAAAACAGAGACTCCACACTTGGAGGGCACTCACAAAGTAGTGTGTGCATCAGGACCCAGGGGAAGGAACAGTGACCCCAGAGGAGACTGAACCAGACTCACCTGCTAGCGTTGGATGGTCTCCTGCAGAGGTGAGGGGTGGCTGTGTCTCACCATGAGGACACGGACACTGGGAGCAGAAGTTCTGGGAAGTACTCCTTGGCGTGAGCCCTCCCAGAGTCTGCCATCAGCCCCACCAAAGAGCCTGGGTAGGCGCCAGTGTTGGGTCACCTCAGGCCAAAAAACCAACAGGGAGGGAACCCAGCCACACCCATCAGCAGACAAGCAGATTAAAGTTTTACTGAGCTCTGCCCACCACAGCAACACCCAGCTATACCCACCACCAGTCCCTCCAATCAGGAAACTTGCACAAGCCCCTTAGATGGCCTCATCTACCAGAGGGTACAGTAGAAGCAAGAAGAACTACAATCCTGCAGCCTGTGGAACAAAACCCACAGTCACAGAAGGATAGACAAGATGAAAAGGCAGAGAGCTATGTACCAGAAGAAGGAACAAGATAAAACCCAAGAAAAAGAACTAAATGAAGGGGAGATAGGCAAGCTTCCAGAAAAAGAATTCAGAAAAATGATAGTGAAGATGATCCAAGACCTTGGGAAAAGAATGAAGGCAAAGATCTAGAAGATGCAAGAAATGTTTAACAAAGACCTAGGAGAATTAAAGAACAGACAAGCAGAGATGAACAACACAATAACTGAAATGAAAAATACACTAGAAGGAATCAATAGCAGAATAACTGAAGTGGAAGAACGGATACGTGACTTGGAAGACAGAATGGTGAAATTCACTGCTGCAGAACAGAATAAAGAAAAAAGAATGAAAACAGCCTAAGAGACCTCTGGGAGAACATTAAATGCAACAACCTTCACATTATAGGGGTCCCAGAAGGAGAAGAGAGAGAGAAAGGACCCGAGAAAATATTTGAAGAGATTATAGTCGAAAACTTCCCTAATATGGGAAAGGAAATAGCCACCCAAGTCCAGGAAGTGCAGAGAGTCCCATACAGGATAAACCCAAAGAGAAACATGCCAAGACACACAGTAATCAAAATGACAAAAACTAAAGACAAAAATTATTGAAAGCAGCAAGGGAAAAATGACAAATAACATACAAGGGAACTCCCATAAAGTTAACAGCTGCTTTCTCAGTGGAAACTCTACAAGCCAGAAGGGAGTGGCATGATATACTTAAAGTGATAAAAGGAAAGAACCTACAACCAAGATTACTCTACTGGGCGAGGATCTCATTCAGTTTTGATGGAGAAATCAAAAGCTTTACAGAGAAGCAAAAGCTAAGAGAATTCAGCACTACCAAATAAGCTCTACAACAAACACTAAAGGAAACACAAGAGAAGAAAACGACCTACAAAAACAAACCCAACACAATTAAGAAAATGGTAATAGGTACATACATATGGATAATTACCTTAAATGTGAATGGATTAAATGCTCCAACCAAAAGACACAGGCTTGCTGAATCGATACAAAAACAAGACCCATATATATGCTGTCTACACGAGACCTACTTCAGACCTAGGGACACATACAGACTGAAAGTGAGGGGATGGAAAAAGACATTCCATGCAAATGGAAATCAAAAGAAAGCTGGAATAGCAATACTCATACCAGATAAAATAGACTTTAAAATAAAAAATGTTACAAGAGACAAGGTAGGACACTACATAATGATCAAGGGATCAATCCAAGAAAAAGATATAACAATTATAAATATATATGCACCCAACATAGGATCACCTCAATACATAAGGCAACTGCTAACAGCCATAAAAGAGGAAATCAAAAGTAACACAATAATAGTGTGGGACTTTAACCCCGCACTTACACCAATGGAAAGATCATCCAAACATAACATTAATAATGCAACACAAACTTTAAATGACACAATAGACCAGATAGATTTAATTGATATTTATAGAACACTCCATCCAAAAACAGCAAATTATACTTTCTTCTCAAATGCGCATGGAACATTCTCCAGGATAGATCACACCTTGGGTCACAAATCAAGCCTCAGTAAATTTAAGAAAACTGAAATCATATCAAGCATCTTTTCTGACCACAAAGCTATCGGATTACAAATCAATTACAGGAAAAAAAAACATGAAAAACACAAACACATGGAGGCTAAACAAAACGTTACTAAATAACCAAGAGATCACTGAAGAAATCAAAGACAAAATCCAAAAATACCTAGAGACAAATGGCAATGAAAACCTAATGATCCAAAATCTATGGGATGCAGCAAAAGCAGTTCTAAGAGGGAAGTTTATAGCAGTACAATCCTACCTCAAGAAACAACAAACATCTCAAACAAACAATCTAACCTTACACCTAAAGGAACTAGAGAAAGAAGAACAAACAAAACACAAAGTTAGTAAAAGGAAAGAAATCATAAAGATCAGAGCAGAAATAAATGAAATAGAAACAAAGAAAACAATAGCAAAGATCAATAAAACTAAAAGCTGGTTCTTTGAGAAGATAAACAAAATTGATAAACCATTAGCAAGACTCATCAAGAAAAAGAGGGAGAGGACTCAAATCAATAAAATTAGAAATGAAAAAGGAGAAGTTACAACAGACACCGCAGAAATACAAAGCACCCTAAGAGACTACTACAAGAAACTCTATGCTAATAAAATGGACAACCTGGAAGAAATGGACAAATTCTTAGAAATGTATAACCTTCCGAGACTGAACCAGGAAGAAATAGAAAATATGAACAGACCAATCACAAGTAATTAAATTGAAACTGTGATTAAAAATCTTCCAATAAACAAAAGTCCAGGACCAGATGGCTTCACAGGTAAATTCTATCAAACATTTAGAGAAGAGCTAACACCCATCCTTCTCAAACTCTTCCCAAAAATTGCAGAGGAAGGAACACTCCCAAACTCATTCAATGAGGCGACCATCACCCTGATACCAAAACAAGACAAAGATACTACAAAAAAAAGAAAATTACAGGCCAATTTCACTGATGAATATAGATGTCAAAATCCTCAACTAAATACTAGCAAACAGAATCCAACAGCACATTAAAAGGATCATACACCATGATCAAGTGGGAATTATCCCAGGGATGCAAGGACTCTTCAATATATGCAAATCAATAAATGTGATACACCATATTAACAAATTGAAGAATAAAAACCATATGATCATCTCAATAGATGCAGAGAAAGCTTCTGACAAAATTGAACACTGATTTATGATAAAATGCCTCCAGAAAATGGGCATAGAGGGAACCTACCTGAACATTATAAAGGGCATATATGACAAACCCACAGCAAACATCATTCTCAATGGTGAAAAACTGAAAGCATTTCCTCTAAGATTAGGAACAAGACAAGGATGTCCACTCTCACCACTATTATTCAACATAGTTTTGGAAGTCCTAGCCACGGCAATCAGAGAAGAAAAATAAAAGGAATACAAATTGGAAAAGAAGAAGTAAATCTGTCTCTGTTTGCAGATGACATGATACTATACATAGAGAATCCTAAAGATGCCACCAGAAAACTACTAGAGCTAATCAATGAATTTGGTAAAGTTGCAGGATACAAAATTAACGCAAAGAAATCTCTTGCATTTCTATACCCCAATGATGAAAAATCTGAAAGAGAAATTAAGGAAACACTCCCATTTACCACTTCAACACAAAGAATAAAATATCTAGGAATAAACCTACCTAAGGAGACAAAAGAATGGGATCTTCCCGGACTGGGGCACGAAGCCGTGTCCCCTGCATCGTCAGGCAGACTCTCAACCACTGCGACACCAGGGAAGCCCGGGAATGTAAATTGATACAGCCACTATGGAGAACAGTTTGGAGGTTCCTTAAAAAACTAAAAATAGAATTACCATATGACCCAGCAATCTCACTACTGGCTATATACCCAGAGAAAAACATAATTCAAAAAGACACATGGGGCTTCCCTGGTGGCGCAGTGGTTGAGAGTCCGCCTGCCGATGCAGGGGACACGGGTTCGTGCCCC
>NW_020172145.1:2144996-2187986 GCF_003031525.2 Neophocaena asiaeorientalis asiaeorientalis
AAAAAAAAAGACACATGCACCCCAATGTTTATTGCTGCACTATTTACAATAGCCAGGTCATGGAAGCAACCTAAATGCCCATTGACAGACAAAAGGATAAAGAAGATGTGGTACATATATACAATGGAATATTTTTCAGCTATAAAAAGGAACACAACTGGGTCATTTGTAGATATGTGGATGGACCTAGAGACTGTCATACAGAGTGAAGTAAGTCAGAAAGAGAAAAACAAATATCTCATATTAACGCATATATGTGGAACCTAGAAAAATGGTACAGATGAGCTAGTTTGCAGGGTAGAAATTGAGACACAGATGTAGAGAACAAATGTGTGGACACCAAGGGGAGAAAGTGGTGGGGGACGTTGGTGTGATGAATTGGGAGACTGGGATTGACATACATACACTAATATGTATAAAATGGATAACTAATAAGAACCTGCTATATAAAAAAATAAATAAAAAGAAATTCAGAAAACAAAATTGGCCCAATGACCAATTCATTACTGGTAATAAACACTGACCTTCATGTCTAGGGACCCCGAAAAAATGTGGCAGGCCAAACAAGTATCAGGAAGTCAGTCTGAAAGTAAGGAAACGAAGTCTGTTACTTCGAATGATGCTGCCTTTTCTTTTCTTTTCATTAGGATTAAGATGATCAAGGGAAAGACCCAGGACAAGGTCATAAGCAGATGCCTAATACATAATAATCAACACAGCTGCAAGATTGGGAAGTGCAACACAATAGAAAATAAGACAATCACAGAAGTCGACTAAGTAGGTGATGCAAATTTGACTGCTCCAAAAGCTTTTCCCCTTCGAAGTATTTCTGAAATCCAGTTTCAAAGAGGCATGGATGCCATGATTTCTTGTGTGAGGAGATTCACTTAAAACAATGTACTGTCTGTGATTAAAATGGGCATAAACCATGTTTTTGTGAAAAGTCAATTCTAGTGGCAGAAATTTAACACTTTTTAAGAACAATTCATTAAAACAGAAAGAATTAGGGACATAGCATATAGAAGTAATGCTGAGAGAAAGAAGTTAAGATATTTATGTGCATCAATTCCACAGAACCCTAGAGTAGAAAGAGACTTAAGGGTCATCTATCCAGTCTCTCAGCTAAAGCAGATATCTCTTCAAAATATTCATGATAGGGAGTTTCCTGGGGTCCTAACTGTAACTAGGGATAATGAGCTCATTAATTTTTGATACAGTCCTATCTACTCACTCCTCCATGTACTGAGCTGAAGTCAGTTTCCTTGACCCCTATTCATGGTCTCTAGTTGTACCCAATAATTTAATCTACTCTTTGGCCTGAGATATGTTTATTTATGTTCATAGCTAAGTACTTAGTACTGTAAACCTTGGGCAAGTTACTTAATTTCTCTATCCCTCAGTTTCCTCATCTTTAAAATGGAGATAATAATAGTACCCATCTCATAAGGTTGTTGGAAGTACTAAATGCAAAAATACATGAAAAGTGCTTAGAATACTATCTGACAAATGACAGTCACTCAGTACATGTTTGTTGAAATGATTTAAGGACATTTGACAATTACACAGAGATGACAGTGATAACTGATATGTTGGGAAGCATATTTAGAATTCTAAAAGATTTGATTAGGTTATGGCAGTCAAAACTCAAAATTAGCAGTGATAAATTTTAAAAATTCTGTACCACAAGAATGTTTAGTTTAAAACATTGGTTTAATTTATAATGGAAGAAAATAGTGTTTAATGGTAATAGAAATGAAAAGACTTAGAAAGTTTCTTGACCACAAAAAACAGTCTCAGCCAAGAGTACAACTTGGCTATATAAAAGTCAGTGCAGAGTGGAAGCAGTATGCATAAGATAATATAAATCGTATGTGACAGTATACTAACATATATAATAGTGTACACATATACATATATTTACACATATACAATAAATATATTTATAAATACATTTAATGAAGGGGAGCAGAATATGCCACCCCAAGATGTGCCACTTTAGCGTGTGGATTATTTTGAGCTGAAGGCACTCAAGACCCAGCAGACTCAGGAAAAACTTTTACCTCTCTATTAACTTAATCTTAATTTAACTTTCTTAAATTCTTAAGAATTTAGATAAGGGGCATGGTGCAGAAAAAGAGCTATTACCAGAGATAACTTACCTTCCTACCAGGGCAAACATCTGATTATCAAACATGCACTCTTCTTATCATCCTGTTAACTGCCCTCCTCCCTTTGAAGCCTCAGGTCCCATTCTATTCCTTAGTTCAAGATGACATATAAGCCTCAATTGCCTTATTGCCTTTGGATCTCATATTTCTATTGGACTCCCGTATGTACAAAATTAAATTTGTTTTTCTCCTATTAATCTGTCCTATGTCAATTTAGTTATTAGACTAGCCAAACAACCTAGAAGGGAAGAATGAAAAAATTCTCCACCCTTACAATAACTATATATTATCTATTTAGATATTGATAGATGTAAGTACAGACATAGAGATAGAGCTATATTTTTAAAGTATATGGAAAATATCTAGAAAAATAGCCCCAATCAATCACAGTGGTTATCTCTGGGGAGTGGGTAGGGTTGGGAGACTTGAACATTGCATTTTGTAAACACCGCAACCATATGAAGCTATGAATATATATCATTTTATAATGATTAAAAATATAAAGGAAATTCAGTCTAAGGCTTCATTAATGGAAGTAAATGTTATATTCTTACCTATATGCTCTAAATTCCACTAGAACCATGTGTTCTCACACTTTTCCATGCCATTTGGCAAAATGGTTAAGTGTACTTTTTCTCAGAATAATGGTTTTAAATGCATAAAATAAAATACAGACTATTATAAAGGGCATTATATTAAAATTCATTATCAAAATGCTAAAAATATCGTGATGTATTAATATATAATCTAGCAGTGGACAGAATGATACCAAAAATTAATTTTAAAATAGAGATGAGTTTATAAAAATTTCAAATATCTCTAACAACAATAATGTGATATGAAATTCTATGTGGTTTCTGTTAGTTACAAAGTCACAAGTATTGCTAATCCTACTGCAGTTTGTTGCCTACATTTGTAATTGAAGGAAGTGCTAAATTTTAGGTAGAGATTAGCTTTTGATGAAGGGAAGAGAAGATAGTACCTTTTTTTCCCCCAATCTAAGTTCTCACCAGACTCTGGGTTGATTAGACACATATACCAAAAATCTGTGACCAAATGAGCTTATCTTACTCTCATGAGAACATCAGTGAGTCAGAAATAATCTGGAGGAAGACAGAGAGCAGAGCAAGGGGTCTGGAAATCATGAGAAAATGAGGATGCTTAGCCTACAGAAGAAGACAGCCTAATTACCGCCTTCAAATAATAAAAAAGAACTTTTGCCATGGGCCGAGTACTGTTCTCAGCACTAGTGCATTTACTTGCATTATGCAGGCCAGGACATTTCCCTGATCCTTTCTGTAATCATCCAGCTGCTTCCCAGAAGAATGGACCTCAGGAACATTATCACTGGAGTAGTTAACCAGCTGGGCTTTTTCTCTTATTTGATCAATTCATTTCAACTCAACACCTAGTTACTAAGTTATGAATGGGACTAGGGTCTGTCAAGGACAATAAGAGAGGGGAGAAAGTAAGGGAGAGACAGACAGACAGAGATAGAGACAATATGAAAGACAGATATTTGGTCTTTGCTCATCATTCAGGAGATTACATTTGGCAGATGGGGAGGGAAAAGCAGAGTATTTGGTTTATAAATAATGATTCACTTGTACACTGCCTTTTTCCAGAAAGATAAAACTAAGGAGGTAGAAAATCAGGTTTGTATATACTTTAGACATATCAGGCATAATATAAATTCCATAATCATCAGGAGCATACATTCAGAACCAAATCTTGTGAAAAACTGTCTGACAACAGGATAGATTATTGGGAATCAGAACTCTTCCATAAAATCCAGGATAAAAATCCCCATTGCTATAATACAGATAAAAACAGAGTGCTGCAAACCCACAGATGAGGGAATGACAAATTTGGCCTGGAATAGATGAGAGAAGGGGACATTCACTCGGTCTTGAGGGATGAGTAACATTTTAGCAAATGAACATGGAGGGAAATGTTTGCCTTCTGTGCTGATGAAAGACTGGGCAGGGCGTCATGGAAGTTCATTCTGGGATGATAGTCTGATACAGCGGTAGTACTAGATGAGGGGGCTGGGGGCAAAGCAGGCAGAATGATACAGGATACAGCTGTAAAACTTGAGTGGCAACACGTTGTGGATGACATGTAATCACCTGCTAAGAAGGGTGGGGTTTATCCTAGAGCAAATGGGAGTCACAGAAGGCTTCGAATACAAGAATTGAAATGAACAGATTTGTTTTGTGAAGACAACTCTGGCCACTCAGTGAAATACAACATATCACAGATATAAAGACTAAAAGCAGGAAAATTTGTTAAGAAGCTAATATGACAGTCCAGGTAAGAGGACTTAACTCCCCCCAAAGTGGAGATGAATTAAAGATAGTTTAGTAGTAGCTCTGGTTGGATATATAATTTTACGTGATATGGAGGTTTTAAATCTTCTTTCTCATTCCCCACCAAAACCACTGATATCACAGACCCGCCATCTTCCCCCGACACATATGCACACGCACACACACATGCATACTCACATGTGCAAACACGTTGGTACAATATGAAGAAAATGACCATTCCCCAGAGTGTGAGATAACTTGAGAAGGGCAGGAGGCCAGGGCCACAGTGGAGCTTTCAAAAATGCAGGAAAAGAGGTCCTCTCTCTCAAGAAAGGGAAAGTGTTGGGTTTCTTTCAGTAATACATTAGCATTACTAATAAATTAATATCAATAAAGGATTCTGAAAACTACAGAAGTCAGATGCCATTAAAAAAAAAAGAAATTAGCACTAAACTGGCCATGTTTAGTTATTTAACTTAACCCAATCATAAGAATATATCCTTGATATATTTAATTACTTGTGTCAATGATCAATTTCCTATTTCCCTACGTATGAAGTAAGCTTTCAGGGAATTTTAATTTTCCTCAGAAAAGTAAAAGAAACGTGCAAAGATTAATACAGCATAGAAAAATAGAGATTGTACAATAACAAACTTAGAGAATTTTTCACAGAATGAATGCCACATGGCTCTAAGCACACCCATGCAAGGACACAAGTCATCAAGCGCTCCCCACCACATTTTGTCATCTCCATTTTCTTTCTTTTTATTTTATTTTAATTTTCTTATTTTTTAGAGCAAACCATTTGTATAGAGAAGGTGAGTAACATGCCTGGGTAGTAAGTGAAATAGCAGAAACCCATAAAGCAATAATAGATGATAGAACCAGATGAATGAAAGAGGATGCATGCATGACTAAATGAGAAGAAAAAAAGGAAAAAGAAAACTATAGTACTGACACCATAAATCGGAGTCACGCTTATCTTTCACCCAGTGATCCCTCATTACAGAACCTGGACACATTCCCAGGGAGGTTTCTGCTCCTTCTACAGGTTACCCAAACAGTGAGAATAACTTCAGCCTTAACGTAAACTTTAACTTTACATTTATTATTTTACTCTTCTGTTCCACATAGATAGGTTAAGCAAATTTCGGAGCACCAGACTTGAAAGGAGTCTATAAAAGAAAAGGGAGGTCTCATGACATTTCTTTCTAATTTGGCTTATTCCGTGTTATGCTTTTTACTTTTTTTCTCAAGTTTAATTTCAGTACTCTTTGACTTGCTCATGTTAACTGAAAAGCTTTTAGTTAACTTAAATTTGATTTTTTGGAAATTATTTTTGATTTAATGGTAAATTAATATCAATCAAGAAAAGCAGTTGGAGTTGTCAAGGTGTTAAAAGGAAACCCAATCTTATTAGCATTTCCTTTCCTATTTATCTGAAATAATGAAAACAAATGCATGTTTCCCTGCACTTAATACTTCATTGCTGATGTTTTCTTTACCTATGCAGCTTTTCATAATTTTTTGGTAAATATCTCATACCTCTTGTTCTAATTATTTCTTACCGAAACAAAGACAAAACAAATGTCATTTGGAATTTAGCCCAATGGTCCAACTTAATTCAATAATTCCAGAGCTGACAGAGAGAGTATATTATTTTATGGAGCATATATTTTGTCTTATCGTTTCAAAAGAACCACAGAACTTTATTGATCTTCCCTAGTGGGGTGTCTTGGGATGATAGGAACATCCCCCCACACCCACCCCACACACAGGAATTTTCCAGAAAATAAGCCACTGGCTCATATTGCTTCACAAAAAAATAATTTTAGCTACATCCCATATAATTATTAAGAAGAAAAAAGTTTCCCTGTGGGTATACTGATCCAGCCATGCCCTACCAGTATTCCTCCACATTATTTCTCCCCTCTCTACCCAGAGAACTCTAGTCCAAGCGGCACTGACTGCCTGAGTCAGGATTCCGCCATATCCTACTCACAGAGTAATCACTCTTCCCATTAGCACTGATGTGCTCTGCTTAGAGGACCTATTACATTTTATTCTAATTATCTGTTTACCGGGCTGTCCAATCTCTCTCTTATACCCGTGGCCACTGAAGGAGCCCATCTTTTGATGCCAGAGAGAATGCACCAGCTCTGGATGAGTTGGCCTTTAAGTGTTAACAGTTGGCTTTTTTTGGTGTTGTTTTTTCACATCCACAAGCACAAAGAACTTAGTATTTTTCATATTTATAACTAAATCTGTTGGAAACCCAAACTTCTTCCCCCAAAGCAGAGATGGGACGCTACGGTACAGCTCTATTCTGGACTGTAATATGAGACCAGTTCAACCCAATCTGACACGATGAAGCAGGCATGTGCCTTAGGGTATGCATCTTTCAATATTCGGAACCCCTCATTTTCTGCCATACATCACCCTCCTTTGTATAGGGGTTCTTATTCCTAGAATCAGGGATGTGTGATTCCAAAACCTCCCTTTACAGTTCCTTTTAGAAGCTCTCCTATAAATAGCACCCCCACGATCCACTGCGTAATCCCAGATTCCCTTGGATAATCTTCAGAGAATCCTTTACAGTCCTTCACACAGACCACAGGCTCTAGTCTAGGTTTGATACCCATTCAAGGTTAGGTTTGTCATCCTTGCCAATCATCTGTAGCAGTTAAAAACTGCTTTACATGTTAGATAACATGTAAAGAAACCTGAGAGAGAGAGAGAGAAGGAAATTGAGATGTCCAAGTAGTATTTCTATCCAAATATTGCTGAACTCTCCACTTTCAAAGAAAAGACTTCAAATTCTTTGCCACAGTCAATGTACAAGTATAAACGTGTAACCTTAAAAAATATCTGGGGGGGCTTCCCTGGTGGCACAGTGGTTGAGAGTCCGCCTGCCGATGCAGGGGACACGGGTTCGTGTCCCGGTCCAGGAAGATCCCACATGCCGTGGAGCGGCTGGGCCCGTGAGCCATGGCCTCTGAGCCTGCATGTCCGGAGCCTGTGCTCTGCAACGGGAGAGGCCACAACAGTGAGAGGCCCACGTACCACAAAAAAACAAAACAAAACAAAAAATATCTGGGAGATGCTGAGCATTCACTGTCTGTATTATTTTTCCGTGGTTCTACAGAGCTTGGAAGAAAAGAATTAAGATGTGGAACTCTGGAAATAAATGGGCAAAATTAAGGTTCAGCAATAGGATATAAGAAAGAATAGCGAGAAAGCCCTTTTCCCTTTAAGACAAGGATACTTATTAGTATCCTTGTCTTAAATGGAGAAGGTGGAAATAGCAATGAGAGATCGCCATCCTCAAACATTTGTTCTACACTTCCAGGCCCACTTCAAGGCCTGCCTTACCCAGTGTTCACGGGTGCCCCTTCTTTCTATTGCTCACAAATTGTATTTCATAATTTATGGTTCATTTTGTACTAGCTTAATATGTACATTTTTAAGCTCCTTAATGTAGAGCTTTTTGTATTCCTATTTCTCCTGTATCCTTCGGTGTGCTTACTCCAGTACTGGGTATATGGTAGATGACTGCTGATTAATTGATCAGGAAGATAAAGAAAAATAATTCAACACTAACAGGATTGAGAGTTAGGTTTAAATTTAGATGGAATTTGGCAAAATGTTTGGAATTAAAGACTATATCATTTAGGCTGTTTTTAATAAATGATTGGAATGACACAACGAACAACAGAAACTGAGCCCCAAAACAAGAATATTTCAAAACTCATCATCTTGTATTCATAATACTCGAGATATTTAAGTGCATTACACTTCATGTGAAAGTTTAGAGAGTCTGTTACTGTGGTAATTGTTAATGTGAATTTTCAAGGAGAGATGCCAGGAAGGTTTAAATGTTGTTATGTAACTATTTTAGAACAATATACAGAACTTCTTATATTGAAATCCTATTATATTTCCAAATTCAAACGTGTTAAACTGACTTGATGTTTGCAAACTGAATCTTAATAAAGATTATTTTAACCATTTTGAAAAGTTGCCCAACAGCCATGATAATAAACAGCAAAGTGCTTTTAAAGACTGATGACTTCAGTACTGTCCTGCCTTCTACACTGACTTCATTCCTCCTCTTCTACAATAAATGGTCTTGTAGGTTTTTATGTTTTTCTGTATTAATCTTCTCAAACTGCCATTGATCTAAGAACATTGCACTTTACATCTATTTCACTTTCTGACAAACTGGAGGATGTGGGTCCAGTATAGGTGAATTACTTGACAGTTGTCTCATACTGAATTAGAAAGAGAAGAAATCATGTCTGACCTTGTTCACTGTTTTATTTCTGGTATACAGAAATAAATCAGAAATCAGAAATCATGTCTGACCTTGTTCACTGTTTTATTTCTGGCATACAGTCTCTAATAAATGAATATATGCTCAGTAAATATTTGTGAGTGAATGAATGAATGAAGTTAGGTACAGCAGAGCAGGGATAGAAGTTTTACAGTGAAGGCTCAAGAAAAGAAGTGAAAGCAAATCTAGGCCTGAGACTTGCTTTCTACAGAAGGAGGTGATAAAAACAGGCAGGAGGCAGGACTGGCCAGGTGAGAGTTGTTATTTCTGGAGTCATAAACTCAAAAAGGCCTTGAACATTTGGAAAGAGAACTAGATTTAGGAAACAAATGATTCTTGGCATATATATTATCTGCCCCAAAGCAAGAAGAGTTTACAGAAATCTCACTGAAACTTGGTAGGTGGGCTCTTCTACCAAGTTTCTTCCAGGAAGAGATATTCAGTGGAAATTGATAATACATACTATGCAAAATGTTAACACATGGTCTTTCCTGACGTATGTAAGATGGTTATTGCTGAATTTTATCAAAGATAGAAATATTGACGAGGCCTCCACAAGCTTACTTAATACAGCTACCCTTATTTTTCAGAGTTAACAAGTTAGTCAAGTTAAATATTCCTATCAAGAAATACTTTAGAAACCTGTTTGCATGAATGAGAAGGAACACATGAATGATTATCTTATATCCTACCGGCTTTATCAAACATATAATATGTATTTAATTTTTTAATGTCTTAAATTCTACGGAAAACAGGTTCAGAGCTGGCTGCTGAACACATGAGGCCTATTTTACCTGTCCAGTTTGCTAACACTATCTTTTCCATGCAAAATATTCTCTTTTCTTGGTCGTTCTCATCTCTCCTTCCCTTCTCCTTTCTCACCCCCTGAAATCCTGCTAATATATCAAGGCCCAACTAAAATGTTATCTACTCCTATAGAGACTGTCTTGCTTAGAAGAGTCAGATTTCCTGCCATCTGCAGTCTTCACTTATCACACTCTTTGCTTTACATCTCCTACAACTCTTTTTCCTGTCAGCTCATGACCCCTTTGATGGCAGAGACCAACTCTTTTTCATTTTTGTCTTTCCAGAACCTGAATATAGCAGATACTCATAAATATTGGATTAATTGATTTATTGAGTGAGTGAATAGGTACCCTCAATGAAGAATGTCTTCTCTGTAATTTAACCCAAACACACTGGGCCAGGGCAGGAATGATCACAACTGAAGTAAATGAGAAATGAGCAAACTGAAAAGCAAGGATTCTTGAGTGCCAAGTCCTGGCACGTGGTAAGAGGTTAGTACATGTCAATTCTCTGATAATCTAAACCTTCTTATTTTAACTTCATATTTAGTAACAATTTTAACAAAGATTTCCTCACTCATATCATTATTTTAGGATGTATTCCTATTTGATGAAAACAGATATAATTAGGATAAAATGCTCATCCTTTAAGTGAATGGACTCTCCTAACACACAGCAATCCCCTTTAACATCCAGGAAAAAGCAACTTTCTGACTAGCACTTTAACACTGGGGAAGTTTGTGCCATTCTGTAGTTTAGTCCCAGAAGACCAGATCTCCATTACAGGTCAAAATTATCCTTTGAGAGAAAAGCGTACTTTCTGCAGTTGTATGTGTTAGTAGTTGTTGAACTGTGAGATCAGGTTTCATAAATATACCCCCTGTTCTTTCCTATGCTGTGTTTGTTCTGTTTGTTCAAGCCAAGAGCTATAACATAAAAGGATGCTTTCTCAAGAGACTGAATATTATAAAGTCATGCATCTAAGTGTACAGAACGTTCGGTCTGCCAAGAGCAAAATCAAATATCTGAAAATGTAGTTTGATTTCCTGGTTAAAAACATTTCATAGTTGCCAGTCTACCCTTCCTGAACAGAACTGGTTCCATTAACAGAGCAAAGTAACTATAAGAAATGAAGTTGGGATAATGGGAGATGTCCAGGGGTATAGTGCCAAACTGGCTTCCATGCTGAGAATCAAGTTTGGAGACAGACAGTAGAGCCTGCCTCCTTTGGTCCTATGAAACATTCTCCTTCAGTCATAAAATAGCAAAGAAGGATGAGTTAGGAAAACCAAATGTAAGGTTATAAATTTCTGTAAGCCCAGTGAATGGTGGGTAGGGAAATGAGAATTAGGGGGTAGGATTTCCAGAAAAGCTATCTAGATTTAGATATAAATGTACTAGAATTTCCTATAAGGGCAGTTCAAGGTTGGGAGAAGAGCAAAGAAACAAAGTTGTATAAAACTATTTATCTTCAGAAGAAAAGAAATAAAGTGAGAATGGGAGAAAAGAAGTTTGAGAGTCACCTTAAGTCAGAGGTATGTGTGGTCCAGGGACCCTAGGGATTCACAAGGTCAAAACTAGTCTCATAATTATGCTAAGACACTCTTTGCCTTTTCACCACCACTCTCATAAATACACAGTGATGCTTTCCAAAAGCTACAGGAAGTGTGATATCACATCAGACTGATGCAGAAATAGATATGTGAATCCAACTGTATTCCATTAGGTCAGACATTAAAGAAATTGTGAAAAATATAAAACAATACCATTCTTTTCATCCTTTTTTCTTGCTTTAGAAAATAGAGCTGTTTTTATAAAATATGTTATATTTCACATGTGAATATTTACTAGTTATATTTTAAATGAATCAATATTTATAACATTTCTCAGTTTTAATTTTGAATATGGTAAATATTGATATATATTATCCACACAAAAGCTCTGGGTATCCTCAATAATTTTTAACATTCAAAGAGGTCTCGAGACCAAAGGTTTAAGAACTACTGATTACAATCTTCCCTATCTCAGTAAATGACTTTATTATTCTCCCAGTTGCTCAAGCTAAGAATCTTATAGGAATCTTTCATTCATTTCTTTCACTCATTTCCTTATATGTCAGCTCTTACCAAACCTGTAAGTTCAACCACTAAAATGTATCTCTGACCTGCTCCCGTATTTCCATCTAAACTCCATCACCATAACCTGAGGCCCAATCTTCTCTGAGGTGGCAAGGGCACCTTTGCTGGCATCCTTGCCTCTTGCCTCTCTCCAAGCCACTGTTTTACCCAACAAGGCAATTTTATCCAACAGATGCTAAAGCTTCAGTGTCCAGATCCTGGGAACCTTTCAAGGATGTGCCACAATGTTTGGGACTTAAGAAAATTAATCATTGAGGCAAAAAAATATCTTTAAATACACAAAATAAGAATTAATTCATGTTTATTTTAAAGTCTAAGATTGCCATGTCAACTAGCAATACAACACAATTAGTTGTGGAAAAGTTATATTTAATTAGGGTTACGGGTGCAGTTTAATATGCATGGTAAGATGTGGATAACATGTCTAGAAAAAGAAGTAAAGAAATGTTTGGTTCATGCCTATCTCTCCACCTTCATCTCATGTATTTTCCCACTTACTGGGATCTAACAACACTCATGAGGTTATCGCATTTAGTACCTGGCTAGCTCCCTCCCACCTCTGAGTTTGGACACGTGCAGTTAGTTCCTTGAGTCTGAAATACTCTCCAAACTCTTCTTGGAGTGCATTATTTCTCATCTTTCAGGTCTCAAGAATGTTTTCCAGAAAGGCTGTTCTTGGCCATTCCATTAAAAAAAAATGGCTTCCCTAAGTTACTCTATCACTCTCAAATGTTTACTCTTTTACAGAACTACTTATCACAGCCCTTTAATTATCTTACTTACCTATACTTTGCTTGATTACTGTCTATATCCTCCAACAAAATTCAAGTTACCTTAGGGCAGAAATTAGGAATGAAAGATATGTATGTGTGTGTGTGTGTGTGTGTGTGTGTGTGTGTGTGTGTGTGCGTGTGTGTGGTGGAGGGAAATAGAAAGTGGTACCCTTAGTTGGCAACTGTCATCTTTGAGCCTAACTAAACATACTTCTGCAATCCTGACCCTCTTCTGGAACACCAATCCCATCTCTCTACAGATATTTGATTTATGTCTATTAAGTTACTCTGGGATGAAATAAGGAATAATTACAGAAAAGAGTCTGTTATTGACTCTTGGCTGTTTTCGTAGTTATTTTTCTCAGAAATGTGACAATTAGAAGACAGAAATTAATATTTTACTATGTTTCTAGTGAGATATAATGGCTGATTTTTTGTTTAAAGGAACATGGTAAATGCTACTATGAAACTTAACTCCGACAACTAATGACAGCAGGGAGACAAATTCTGATTAAGGCTATTGTACTGTGGCTCCTCCAAATCCTCTGAGTATCTTTAGAAACTAAAATATATGCTGCACCTTAGAAAGCAGTCAGTAAATTCTTCACAAAAATTCAAAGTTCAAGAAATAATACTAGG
This sequence comes from Neophocaena asiaeorientalis asiaeorientalis, assembly GCF_003031525.2. Classification (NCBI taxonomy): domain Eukaryota; kingdom Metazoa; phylum Chordata; class Mammalia; order Artiodactyla; family Phocoenidae; genus Neophocaena; species Neophocaena asiaeorientalis. Next base: position 2,158,163 of record NW_020172145.1, read on the forward strand.
TTGAACAACAAGAGGCACTATTTGATCTTTATGATCTATAAAACTGTAATCCATAACAGTTCAACCTGAAAACAAAGCTTACATTTTAAAATCGAATTATTTCCAATTTTTCTGACCTCAGAGGCATGGGTCTCTCTATATTTTTTTAAAAATCATTCAATAGCCTGTTCTATGTTTGTTTTGTCTAGAAACTTTAATGATCACATAACCTAGGTCACATGGATCTTTTGTCTTTTTTTGTTGTTTTTTTTTAGCATCAGGCTTAAAATAACGGCAAAGAGATAGAAAGGGAAAAATAAAAATAAGAGAGTGAGAAAGAGACAGAGGAGACACACTAAAAAATCTGCATGAGAGAGAGAACAGAGAGAAAGAATGTAGAGAGAATCCAGGGAATAAAGAGAGAGACCAAGGAAAAGATGGAGAGTGGAGGAGTGGAAGGAGAAGGGAGAAAGAAAGAGGAGGAGGAAAATGTGGAGGAGAGAATGGATCTATCTTTGCTCAGGAAATTACCTCTGAGAGTATGCTGAACCGTAAGCAGCTACAAGCTCTCAATAAGCTTTGTTGTCGATATTGTTAGTGGTGTCATTGCATGTTCTTGTTATAGTCAACCTATTAAGAAAAAAGAAATGTATTTTTGCTTATTTTGTTTCCTAACTTAGATATATTGTTTCACTAAGCTTAGATATAAAGGGAAGCATAGGAGACTGATATTAGAAAGATTTAGGTTCAAATTACCAACTCTACTTCTTACTGGCTATATTCATCAGACCAAATAGGGTAACTACTCTTTTTTTAATTGATGTATAGTATTTACAATATTATATTAGGTTCAGGTGCACAGCACAGAAATTCAATATTTTTACAGATTATACTCCATTAAAAGTTATTAAAAGATAATGACTATAATTCTCTATGCTATACAATATATCCTTGTTGCTTATCTATTTCATACATAGTAGTTTGTATCTTAGTCTCTTCTTCCCTAAGATAAATTTAATTATACAATCGACCTTGGTGATGAAACATCAGTAAATACTATGTACATGTAGCTATATTAATATAAACACCTTAGATTTAAAATAAATCATTTCTGCCTAAAGAAAAAGACAAAAGGAAATAATCCAACCTGAGAACAGCTGCAGTGTTATTGACTTGGGAGAATTTTTAAAGTTTGGGGTAATAAGCTTACACTACTAGTATTATGAAAATGCATGCATTTATAAAATATTTAATCTAAATATTCAGTACTGCAAGTTATTTGTCTTCTTTAAAAGGCAAAATCACAGAACACTGTTCAGGTTCCATTCTGAACTGATCTTTTTTAATCACTGCCCATCCCTACTATCTGATGGAAACATTGTATTACATTCCAGGAATGTAAAGCTCTTACCTACACTTTCCAGCGCCAAAATTTCTATTTGAACACAAAATATCTACCAGGCAGTTATATGCATTTTTACAGAAAAATAAAGTAGACTCTTGGCATTGTAGATTTAACATTCATAGTTTACGTTTCAGGAGTGAGCCCAAAGTTCCAGGATACATGGTCAGTTTGTCATTTTGCTGAGACATGGATTATTATTACAAGTACTTCAAGCTGGAGTCACATTCAACACAGTGTTATTGTTCTCTCTCTGTTATCCTTTATTTGTTTTACAGAGGAAATCATATGCTAAATAGGTATTCAAGAATCTGAGGACTGACAAGTTCCCTGGAGGGATCATTCAAATGGTGAGGGTTCGCTGTGCATCAACAAGTCAGGAATATTTGAAATCCTCTGCCGCAAACACATCAGACCAACACATTTCCCTTCTTTAATGTACTCTTTAAGCACAGAGTGTAATCATTTATGGTAGCAATAAAATCTAAGCCTCAAGAAAAAGTATGGAAAAGATGTACTTGGGAGTGTGATATGTCCAGATGCTCTCTGAATTTCTCTAAATTGGGGGTCCAGGAATAGTCATTGTTGTAATACACTACGGAATATTTTTTGGCATGAAAGATTCATTGTTTTTCCCCTAATAAAAATCTCTGAATACTCTGTGAAAGCAAGAAAATAGTAAGTTCCTAACATCTGGATTTCCTTCGGGATTAAAGTGGGAATAAAGTAAGAATTGCCTTTCATTAAATTTCCTTATTATGTCTTATGAAAATTAATTACCCCTTGAACAGACGCGATGCAAAAGTTATACATTGATGTTTTCTATTTCCCACATAACATCTTTTCAAAAAATTAATTATAGCCAATGTCTTCAATTCAAAGGGGAATAATTAAAAGCAGTGTGAGGGAGTGAAGAGATAATGATGCCATTTAAAAATTAACTGAAGCATTTAAAAATTAACTGGTCTTTCTTAGAGTTTAATTTCTGTTAAAATTTAATAGCTTATATACATATATAAGTATTCATTATTTATATTAAATCTGATTTTGGATTTTACAGTCTGAGAAATAATAATTTCTCTGATTTAAAAAAATTTTTCAATTTGTGTGAGACAAAATGAAATATTTCAGATAAGAAATTTCTTTAAACTGAAAACAGTAAGCTTGAACGTGGCTGTCTGCTAAGTTTTGTCTATGTATAAGATCTTATTAAAGTCAGAGACAATGTCCTTTGATGTTCTCTAAATTAGCCCGCTAGAGGTACAGCATCCTTCTGATGACATTTAGGGTTATAATGACAAAATTCCAGAAAATAATGTTGCATTCACACACAGACACACACAGACACACAGACACACACACACACACGCTCCAACCATAAGAAATAATAAACTGTGATCATCAGTCTAGTTCTACCCATCACAAGACATCGGCAGAAGACTCACTGTGCATTTACCTTTCTCATCCCAGTGACGAAGTCCCCAGGGATGGATGTCTACAGAGAATGAGTGGCAGTTTCCATGCTGATGTAAGTGAATTTAAGGATATAGCACAGCCCTCACTCATCTTTCCCTTGTAGTCAATATTCCTGATTCTTGTCCACTCAAGAACCTCTTAATATAAGCTGGAGTGATATATTCCTGCCCTGTTTGAGCCAGTCACTCCCAAAATGGGACAGAAGAGGCCAAGAAGAGATTAATTTATTTACAATGGTTTTGCCATAAACCTATCTCTGCTCTGGAGCAACTGCTCCTGAGAGTATTGAATTTATTGCAGTTTCTGGAAATTTCTGAGAGAAAGTAAAATATTAGATGGAAATGGGGTTAGTTTGAGGATGATCAGCTCACCTACCAGATAACACTGCAGCTAAAGACATAAGCAAACACAAATAAGTAAGCCTTGGTAATTTCATCTATGATCACAGAAACTATCAACGGACCCCTGGCTTTGCTTCCACCTTTGTTCTGATTCCCTGTTCTTTTCCAGAGTTTGCCCAGCTCCTGACCAAATAGTTTTGGTTACCGTCTCCGGACCCAATGTATTCCTCACATTGCAGTTGACTTCCTTGTTTCTATACTATGAATGTGAGGTGTATTAGTCAGTTTTTGTTAGATTATGCTGCAGTAACAATGAAAATCGCTCTCGATGACTTACAAAAACAAGGCAATTTCTCTCTCATATTACATGTTGACTACTGGTTAGCAGTGCTGTGCTTCCTCATACAGTCTGAAGTCTAGGATAAAGAAAAAGCAATACCAAAAAATCTCTATCTTATGCACAGCTGTTCCCATGGCAGAGAGAGAAAAAAAAAAAAAAAAGCAACGTCACACCCATGTCAGGGCTCTTAGAGCTTCTCTCCAGGAGTTGCAATACCAGGGCCACATATATTCCAGTAGGCAAAACAAGCTACATGGCTAAGCCAAATGTCAGTGGGATGAAGCAAGCATAATCCTCCCACATGGAGGGGTGGAAAAGCAGTAAACAGCGATGCCACCCTTCATGGCAGATGTGGCCACTGTGCTCAACTACTGACCCTCCTCGGGCCCCCAGGACTCCAATCCCAGGCTTACAGACGTTGGTAACTTGATAAGGAAACAACTCCCATTATTGTTAATATGAAACCAGCACAGCGTAAGAAGGAAGACCTGAAACTGAAGGCAGCCTTGACTTCTACAGAAATACGCTTTGACTTAACCCAGTTTTTTCCCAGTTCAGTCAACCTTATATGTCAGATTTTTTACAGGAATCACAGGGTTTAATTTATAGCGTGTCATTTCATCTAAGCTACATTGAGACTCTTGGGCAGTGCTGTCAGTTCCCATTTATCTGTTATGATCTGTCTTTTCTTCCTTCCTGTGTTTCTCATCCCCGTGGAGCCTAGCCAAGCCCATAGCTCTGGTTGAAGTGATTTTCTGCTCTGGAAGGAAGTCCCAAGAGTCTCATGTCACGACCAGAAAAATATTAAATGAAATGAGTCCCTTATGCATTCTTGCTCATTCTTTCAACTTCAAAATCTAGTAACTGAACATTTACATATCCACATATAGCTATTTACCTAAACCTATATATTCTTTGTCCCATGTGGATTGTAAGGACAGTTCAGAAACTATAATCATAATTGTGAAATACGTGTCATTCAATTGAAATGGACAATGTCATACTTCTCATAATACAATTCAACTTTTCTGCTTGGTCTGCTTCTAAACAAAACAGCTCACCTCAACAAGATCCTTTGCTTTCTGGTAGTCTGTAAGATCTTAGGTTATATCAAGTATAGGATTACAAAGCTTTTCTTTAATCCTTACATGCTAAGATGATACCATGAGAGTGAAAGGTCACAGAAAGAGAGACTATTTGTAGAAGGTAAAATGAGGTGGATATATAGAAAAGTATCCATGCTAATATGTAAAATAAATTTTCATGATGGCTGCACAACTCTGAATAAACTGAAAAACCATTTCATTATACCCTTTAAATGAGTGAATGGTATGGAATGAAAATTATGCCTTAATAAAGCTGTCCAAAATAAACATATATGCTTTTGTTCTGAATACTGCTGCCTCCAGCTAAGATTATTTACACCTACCATAGAGAAATATGTTATAAAAATCTCTCTCATACCAATGGTCACCTCTTGCTCAGTTTTATTTAAAGATGACTGATGAAATTCCCATTTCCTCCCCTACCCTTACGCCTCTCCTTCCCCGCCCCTTTGCTGTCAAAAAGACTCCTCTCCCTTTCAAGGCAGTCTATTGCTATAACTTTTTTTGTTTGTTTGTTTTTGGTTTTGTTTTTATTGTATTTTTTTCACATTTTTATTGGAGTATAATTGCTTTACAATGGTGTGTTAGTTTCTGCTTTATAACAAAGTGAATCAGTTATACATATACATATGTTCCCATATCGCTTCCCTCTTGCGTTTCCCTCCCTCCCACCCTCCCTATCCCACCCCGCTAGGTGGTCACAAAGCACCGAGCTGATCTCCCTGTGCTATGCAGCTGCTTCCCACTAGCTATCTGTTTTACGTTTGGTAGTGTATATATGTCCACGCCACTCTCTCACTTTGTCACAGCTTACCCTTCCCCCTCCCCATACCCTCAAGTCCACTCTCTAGTAGGTCTGTGTCTTTATTCCCGTCTTACCCCTAGGTTCTTCATGACCTTTTTTTTTTTCTTAGATTCCATATATATGTGTTAGCATACGGTGTTTGTTTTTCTCTTTCTGACTTACTTCACTCTGTATGACACTCTAGGTCCATCCACCTCACTACAAATATCTCAATTTCATTTTTTTTATGGCTGAGTAATATTCCATTGTATATATGTGTCACATCTTCTTTATCCATTCGTCTGTTGATGGACACGTCGGCTGCTTCCATGTCATGGCTATTGTAAATAGAGCTGCAATGAACATTCTGGTACATGACTCTTTTTGAATTATGGTTTTCTCAGGGTATATGTCAAGTGGTGGGATTGTGGGGTCGTATGGTAGTTCTATTTTTAGTTTTTTAAGGAACCTCCATACTGTTCTCCATAGTAGCTGTACCAATTCATATTCCCACCAGCAGTGCAAGAGTGTTCCTTTTCTACACACCCTCTCCAGCATTTATTGTTTCTAGATTTTTTGATGATGGCGATTGTGACTGGTGTGAGATGATCTCTCACTGTAGTTTTGATTTGCATTTCTCTAATGATTAATGATGTTGAGCATCCTTTCATGTGTTTGTTATGTTGCTATAACTTAACTTCCTTAACCACTGGAGACTCAACCCACCTCTTCTGCCTTGACTGAAGCCATCTTTCCACCCTTATCTGGCTGCTCCTTATCATGACTTGGACTCTGTTGTTCCTCCCATGGTGTTCCTCCCATTGGTAACCTTCATGGGAGAGTGGTGATGAGAAAACGGGGGAAGGAAAAGGAGTCTTTTTCTCACCTGAAATCCTACCATCACCCCTCTTTCTGTTCAGATCAAGATTGTATATCTCTGTGATGATTAATTTTATGTGTCAACTCAACTGGGGTAAGTGATGCCCAGATGGCTGGTAAAACATTAGTTCTGAGTGTGTCTATAAGAGTGTATTTGGAAGGCATTAGCATTTGAATCAGTAGACTGGGGAAAAATCCACCCTCACTAATGTGGGTAGGCATCATCCAATCCTTTGAGGGCCAGAATAGAACAAAAAGGTGGAGAAGGGTGAATGTGATCTCTCTGGCTGAGGTACAATATCCCTCTTCTCCTTTCCTCAGACACTGTGTTCCTGGTTTTGGGCCTTTGGACTCTGTCTGAATTACACTCCCATCTTTCCTGGTTCTCCGGCTTGTGTACGGCAGATCATGGGACTTCTCAACCTCCATAATTGTGAGAGGCAGTTTCTGTAGTAAGTCTGTATATCTACATATCTACATCTATATCTTTCCATCCTACTGATTCTATTTCTCTGGAGAACTCTAATATAACCCCTTACTTGCCAAAGCCAACATCTCTAGTCTTTCTCAAGCTAAATTCCAGGTTGCGTAAGGTTCTGTACACTAGGAAGAGTTCAGAAAGAAGGCAGAGGGGACAAGGGAAAGTGCTAGGGAAGAATTCCCTATCCCACTTTCACTGCCCTGTCTCCCTTCTCTGAATTCTACCTTCCCCTATAACCCTCATCTCCCAGCTCAACAGACACTCTCTGCTTTCTGCTCATCTTCAAAGACTACAATTGTTCCGATCACCAAATACTGAAGTAGTTCTAGTTATACATAAACTTCTGAAAATGAAGTTAGGAAACTCCAGAACGATTCCCAGTGTCCCTTATCTGTTGAGGGGATTTGTCCATGGGGTTTCTCAATTCCCTAGGCTTGGAGAGCAGTTTAGAAGTGTCTCCATTTCCATTATGTTCACCTTGCATTGTTATTGTTCCTCTCTCATTAGAAAATGAAGTTCTTCATGGCAGAAAGCATGCCATATTCCTGTGTCTCCCCTGTGCCTCGGACAGTGCCTAACTCATAGAAGGTGCTTCCTATAAACTTGCTGAATAAACTTCCAACTGCCGCACTCCTGGTTTCAAAATCCTACCTTGTGTCATCCCCTTTTTCTTTAATCCCTCACCTGGCCCTTTTGCCAGGCATCTGGATACCATTTTCATTTCAATCATTTATCCCAATGATACTTCCAAGTTCAGACCTCATTCCATGAACAAATTATTGTATTCTCACGCCTCCCCAGATTCTGCATACTACAAATAAATAATGAACAAAACACCACTGTAAATCTGCACAGCCCTCATTTTTTTTGTTAAGTCGATAAAAATTGACTCTACTTGTCTGCATTGCAATCTTTTTTTTTTTAATTTTATTGACGTATAGTTGATTTACAATGTTGTGTTAATTTCTGCTGTAGAGCAGAGTGACTCAGTTATACATATATACACTTTTTCATATTCTTTTCCATTGTGGTTTATCACAAGATATTGAATGTAGTTCCCTGTGCTATACAGTAGGACCTTGTTGTTTATCCATTCTATATATAATAGTTTGCATCTGCTAATCCCAAACTCCCAATCCTTCCCCCACCCCTGTCCCCCGCCCTTGGCAAACACAAGTCTATTCTCTATGTCTGTGAATCTGTTTCTGTCTTGTAGATAAGTTTATTTGTGTCATTTTTTAGATTCCACATATAAGTGATATCATAAGGTATTTGTCTTTCTCTTTCTGATTTACTTCACTTGGTATGATAATCTCTAGGTCCATCCATGTTGCCGCAAATGCCATTATTCCATTTGTAATTCTTTCAAAATAGTAGGGAGAGATCAGGAAACTGAGGTAATAAGAGAAAATGACTTACTGGGAGTTTCTACAGTACTTTCCTGCAAAGTTGAAATCTAAATAGTCATATGCAGATCATGCAACTCATTCTTTACATAAAATTGTTTTGCTTGATTCCTCCCCCCATTCTGAGCATAAGACAGAAAACATATTTAGGAGATAGGAGGAGAAGAAACTACAGCTCAAACACCAGCGTTTTATGCTTAGATTTTTCTACCACCGCCAATGGGTAAACTTGGTCAAAAATGTCTTGTAGCCCTTACATTTTTAAAGCTCTTCTGTTTAAAACACACCTAGCAAAACACTTCTCGTTTATGGTTTAGTAACTTTCATTTCAAAAATGCATAAATTTGGGCTTAATCTAAAAAAAAAATTTTGTGTAGCAAATACCTAAGGCACCTCTTTTCCTCCCTGTTGTAAGTAAATCAGTCCCTCGTACAACACTGAATTGGCATGTAAAAACACTAAAAACCAGCCTGCAGCTCTGTACGTGTACTACACAAGCCCAGAAAAACACCACCTGTGTTAACTAAAATGCAATCCATTCCAAGTTACCATTGCAATTTGAAACAGGATCTAAATTGGATGAGGAAACCTTTCTAACCGTAGAGTTAAGCAGACAACGAAAACTGATCTAATAGCATCGCATGCCTTTACAACTATGCCCACATATGGCACAGTGCCTAAGTAACAGAGGAAGCTGAGACTTCTACAGTGCTGAAAGCTGGCTCATTATTTTTCTGTGAGGGTAGATTCTACACACTTGCCAAGCCCCAATATCTCTAGCCTCTAGGGCTGTACACTTAACACTAGTTCCCCAGCCTTGCAATACTCTTCCCCTCCTCATTCTGTATCCAAGCTTACCCTCCCTTCCTTTTTACTTAACTAACTTCTACCTATCCCTTAGTGCTTAGCTTAGATCACAATTTTTCCAAGAAATCTCCTTGACCTGTTATCATGTCTGGGTTAGGCAAGTTTCTTATACGTGTCCAGAGCACCCTGTACTCTTTCTTGCTCTAGGATTCATCACAGTGTTCTGTAACTTGTAACTTTTTTTTTTTTTTAATCTTCTACTAGGTTATAATAGTGAGGACTTTGTCTATTTTTTCTGTGCTAATACCCACCACCTAGCACATCACTGGGTACACAGTAAGCATTTAGTAAATGCTTACTGAATGAATGAGTGAGTGCTTCTAAGACCTATCCTGATTCTATGGTTTCCTTTTCAAACTGCTCCTTCCTTAAAGGCATATTGATACTTGATGTAACAGAAATTTGATTTTTTACATCTGGTTTCTTCTTATAATTGTGATACACATTACATGAGCCATGATTTCAGCAGTTTCAAAACAGTAGTAAGCCAGGTACAGAAAAATATAATACTGGCAATTAAAAAACTGTAGTCTAATAGGAATAATCTAGAAATTCTGTTTGGGTAATAATAAATCTACTAATAATATTCAGATGGAGACACACAGCTGAGTGAAGAGTGAAAAATGTACATCCTGGTTCAGTCCAGGGGTTGATCCCTGTGACAGTGCTGCTCTTGTTCTGGGTACCTGTATTCCTTCCATGGTAAACCCTGCCTGATGGCCCCTCCCCCAGTCACCTGCTGTCTGCATCTGGACTGGACCATGCAACTATTTCTGGCTAATGAATTGTAGATAAAAGTGGCATGCATTGACTTCAGAACTAGAGCGGTTCATTGCTAGTCTGAGAACCTCCAGCTTTCTCTTTGTCCTGCCACCTCCACCAGTGACTTTCCAGAGGATGAAGTGCATATTAACCAGAGTCTTGAAACAAGGTCAATATGCAACAAACTTCCTGCCAGTGTCCACAACTGGGAAACATAGTATCAGTTAGAAATAAACTGTTGTTATAGGGCTTATTGTTACTGTGTCATAACCTAGCCTACACTGACTATTTGAATTCCTCTTCGTGCTCTTGTTTGAATAAGAGCACCCAATGTGACTGGTTCTGGAAAGAGAGGAAATTAGATCAGATAGGAAATTCTCAACAATATGCCCATCTTGCACACGTGTCAGAGACAGGTTTGATTATGTCTTTAAAGACAGTCACTTGGTACACCTCTTGTAATAAATGACATTTGTGTTTACTTCCTTGTCTGTCGCCCCAGATAAAGCATGAATTCCCCGAGGCAGGACAGAAGTCTCTTAGAATGACTCTCAGGGGAGCTCCATTAAGGGTGTCCAAAAAAAAACCCCAAACCCATAAACTCAGAAGTCCCAGAAGTAATGATTTATCTCTTGAGGGAGTCATATTAACAGAGATCTGAAACAATTAACAAAATGTTAACCCAATGCTCACTTGGTATATTAGGTTTTCCTTGCTTTTGTAACAAATTACCATGAATTTATTGACTTGAATAACAACATTTATTATCTTACAGTCTTGAATATCAGAAATTTGAAATGGATCTTACTGGGTTAAAATCAAGCTGTTAAAGGGTGGTATTCCTTGTGGAAGTTCTAGGAAACAATCTAGTTCTGTGTTTCCCTTCCAGCTTCTAGAGGCCTCCACAATCTGTGGATCACGATCCCTTTCTCCATCTTCAAAGCCAGCAAAGTTGGGCGGAGCCTTTCTCACACTGGCGTCTCTCTGGTTCTATCTCTTCTGCCCCTTTCTTCTACTCGGAAGGGTCCTTGTGATTACTCTGAGCCTACCCAGATAACCCAGGATAATCTCCCTATTTTAAAGGCAGATGATTAACAACCTTAAACCCATCTGCAACATTAATTCCGCTACGTCATTTAAGCTAAGAAATTCATAGATTCCAGTGATTAGGACGTGAACATCTTTGGGGAGGGGATCACTATTCTGCTTGCCATCTTGAATTTAACCTGCAACTCACTGGAGGCCATTTGCAGCTTCTCAGCTTCATATCCAAAGTAACACAGTGGCCATTATTTACCTTATTTAATATAGTTTGTAAATACCTTCTATGAGATAAGTTATTCTAGTTCTCATATACAGGATGAGAAACATACTGAAAGATACTGAAACATACTGAAAACCGCTTCTAGTTTTGAGGCCCCTATAAAAGCAAACCATGAAAACTTATAGGGCTTTAATTATTTACATTGAATTAATTAATACTTTTAAGGAAAATAATGTGTGAAGGTATATCTAATCACATTTGAAGATAATATCAAAGGTTTACAAAATTGAGAAGAGACAATAATAGTCCTACTAAGTATAGTAGGTACAGCAGAAAGGCTTAACCCAAATCATGAAGGTCCCTCCCCACAAGCCTGACTTCCAATTTCTATCAGGAAACTGGCAAAAGATTGGTAAAAGTACCTGTACATCACCATTCCCTGAGAGCACAAAAAGAGGTGAAGAACATATGCTGAAGGTACATTATTCTATCTTATCTGTAATGGACAGGGGAGGAAGGTGTTAGAAATGAATAACCATGCCTAAATGCTAAGATTATCTGTTCATTATAGATCACAAGATGTAGGATCAAGGTGGTATGGATGTGTGTATTAATATAAGGATGGGTCCACCTATAGCCTCCTTGCCAGTCAATATTCATAAAGCCTTGATAATTCAGAAGAGAAAGACGTGAGCGTGCATTTTCCCTCTCAAAGTATGGATTCAACAGATACTAACGAGTACCAAAGTAGAAGTTTTGAAGTAGCACCAGGACATATTTTTCAAAAGGCAAGAAATATCATAGTTCAGGGATTAGGAGATATTAATCCCATACACACACACACACACACACACACACACACACACACACACACACCTAAAAATACAGTCCCATGGCTACTGAGCTTCTGTCCTGGGGAAGGCACTACACAAATAAACAAATCATTGGTACCACCATACTATCTTTTGAAAAAAAAGACAAGTTAGATATTAAGACCCAAAGGAAATGTACTGATATTCTTAATGTGAGGCTGGCTTCCAGATGGAGTAAAAGAGATTGTTTCCACATATCACTCTTCTGCCAGTTGGTTGCCCAACATTTCCTGTAAGAATAATCTTAAGAGGATACATGCCTTCTCAGCTTAACAAGTAAAATATTTGTACACCTACAAAACAATAGCAATGTTCCTCGTTTATCTAGTACTCTTTTTGAGGAAACACGTGAATAATTTCACATGTGATGACCAGGGCTGTAATTATTGTTTCCATTTCTCAGAGGATGAAGCTGGGTCTAACATAGGATGAGGGCTGATGAGCAGGTGTGTGGCAGACCTGGAACCATATGGCTCCCAGCTTTTAGTCCCGTGCTCATTTCAGAAAACTATCTTGTCTCCAAGAGGGCAACTTGTTTACAAATGACGTTCAAATTAAATTATCATTATTGTGGTTTCCACATCTTTGTGTATGGATGGAACAGAAGAGGTTCCTTTGGGGACCGAGAGTTTGGGCTGGAGGCTTACAAAGATTCCTGCAAATTCTGCATGTCTATTAGTCAAGCACATATGCACAATTGTGTTTTTTGGTTTTTTTTTGTTTTTTTGGCTGCGTTTGGTCTTTGTTGCTGCACGTGGGCTTTATTTGTGGTGAGCGGGGGCTACTCTTCCTTGCGGTGCGCGGGCTTCTCATTGTGGTGGTTTCTCTTGTTGTGGAGTACAGGCTCTAGGCACGCGGGCTTCGGTAGTTGTGGTTCGCGGGCTCTAGAGCGCAGGCTCAGTAGTTGTGGCGCACGGGCTTAGATGCTCCACGGCATGTGGGATCTTCCTAGACCAGGGCTCGAACTCATGTGCCCTGCGTTGGCAGGCAGATTCTTAACCACTGTGTCACCAGGGAAGTCTCCACAATTGTATTTTATCTTCACGCAAACACACTTGAAAACATTTCACAGACTCATTACTCACCAAATCTTGAAGTGAATTAAAATTTCTCTTAATAGTAAGTACGTCATGAAGAAATGAGACTAGTTGTCAAATATTAAAGTATTCAGCAGCTATAGATTAGAATACAATGCAGCTTAGTGATCAGGAACACATGTTCCAGAGACATCTGGGGTTTAAATCAAGGTCTTACCATCTCCTACCAGTATCATCTAAGCCATAATTTCCTCTCTTGGAAAAGAGAAAAAAAAATCTATGGCTGCCTCCTGAGGTAATTATGAGGATTAAATGACATAAGCTATGTAAGTCAACTGTTCTCAACTGGGGACAATTCTTCCCATCCAAGGGACATGTGGCAATGATGGAAGACAATTTTGAGCATCACAACTCGGGAGAAGGTACTACTGGCATCTAATGGGGAAAGGACAATAATCCTGATAAAAATCCTACAATACCTTAGAGGACACCACACCACAATGAAGAATTGACAGGTCCAAAATGTTAATAGTGCCGAGGTTGAGACGCTTCAATCTAAGCTTATGCTTCACAAGTGCTCAAAATTGTTATCTATTATTACAATTACTAAACAGCCTAGTACCAGTTATCATGCTATGAATCAGTGATCCACAGTTGGCTAAGATATGGCTCTGCCCCTGAGGGGCCCATTAGCTGTAATTTTTAAGTGTACATAATTACTATGCAGTACCTTGCACTCATAGTGTCACCATTTGCAAAGCAATAGAGAGGGTGTATATATTAGTTCTGTTTGGGGGAATTGGTGAAGGCACCACAGAGAATAAAATATTTCCCTTGGGGCTTTAAATATGATAGGAATTTGACAGTTAGAAAATGGATAGAAGTGTTGTTGGTGTGAAGGTTATGTCTCTGTGTAGGGGAAAGATGTTGGGGTATTAAAAATGTTATAGAAATAAAAGGTATAATATTTGCAAAAGCCAAAAAAAAAAAGACTTCAGAGTTTGTCACATTCAAGATATGATGACTACAGTAGGGTGAGTAAAGAATATACTAGGATGTAGGTATGATTCTATAGTCGATTATGGGCTGTGAAGAGAGGCTGGAAACAGAGAGAACAGGTGAGAATCCAGATATAAGCCTAAACCAACATAGGGAGTTGGGGGTGGGAACAGCAGATAAAGGAATAAGAGAAGATTAAGAGAAAGTTCAGAGGTAGAATCAGCAGAACCTGGCTACCATTTGAAAGTTGAGAAAGACCACAGCTGCTTTAAATACTGGGCCACAGTACCCCTGTTCTGGACAGCCAAGTAGACATCATTAGACAAATACAAGATAGTATGAAAGAATATAAAACAGCAAAACTGATATTTTGAGAGAAATTATGCATGTGTCAATGTCTTTGTACTGAGGTTATTTGTAGCTGAGATTATACATTAAAAACAGAAAATCATTGATTGATAAAAGGAATTTCGTAAGAGTTACAATATAATTTCCTGACCTCTGATGGAATTACGTAGGTAGTATTCAGTAGGCATGGTTTTTATACATCTAAAGAAGAATAAAGTTATTTAACTATAAGCCCTTGACTAAGAATTTAGGTTATTTATTTTTTTGTATATCAAAGGATGCTTCAGGTTTTGGGCAAAATCTAGTTGATGACTTTTCTAAGAATAAATATTGATATATTCAATCCCAGAACTTCAACACTATCGAATACCAAAAAGAACTGTTTGTTGCCAATGCTTGCAAATTCAACCTTACGTTTTTTGGCACAAAGAATTAACAGAGCCACATATTGGAGCCAGTAATATAAAATTGTTTCTGGAACTTATTAAAAAATTTAAATCCTCAATTATTAAACTGCAAAAAATTTTAAAATTATTTCCAAGTGAATACAGGACCAAAATTAGCGTATATTAAGTAATTCTCTGTGTATATTAAGTAAATTCTCTGTTTCAAAGTATAACCACTAATGGAATTGTGAATGATATTAAAATATAAATCCACCCATGCTCCTGACTAGGTCTAGGGACTGACGGTATAGTCTTGATTTCCTTCAAATATTGATAAACAGTGGCTCTTTCGTGGATGCAATTCCTTTTCACTGCATTTTTTCCAAGGTGGTTTTTAAAAATCACCTGATTGACTTGATGCAGCCTATTTGAAGTCCTCCAAGGAAGTGAATAGGAAGCAGGAAATTGCAAACTGCGGCAATGCAAAGGGACAGTGGAAAGCACTCCTCAGTATAGGATTTAGAATACAGGCGAAAGGGTTTTTAAAAACAACTATCCTTAATACCGCGTTGGAAACCTGCTGTAAAGAGAAGTGGCAGCAGAGAAATGCACCCTTAACTAGAAGCCATCTGTTTGCGTACATTTTGCTTTTATCACCAATATATCTGGATCTTGGTCTTTATAAAATGCAAATATCTCACACTTATTCTTACATGAACATTTAATAATCAAGTAGGTTATACAATATATATAAATTGCCTGCATGCTATTCATTTTCATGTATTTTAGCTATTTAAAATATTTCCTCTCACTGTTGCAAAGTTTATGATTCATGTATATGCCACAGAAAATGTAACAAGACTGGTGCCCCAGACACACACAAGCACACACAAGCGATTCCTTTAACTTGTTATTCTTTCATGAGAGGAAAATATTCAAAGGTTTATTTTACCCTAGATGCCTGCAGCTGTGTCAGTCACACTCTGTCCCAGATGCCATTTACTGGATCTCTAAGTCCCAGACTGGTTAAAGCAATGTTAGTTTGCTCTCAGACTTTGGGGATCAACCTCTTTGGTTCCTCCCTCCAATCTCTGACTATTTTTGCCTAGGGCAATACTCTGGCTTTCTAGCTGGACTGCATAGGACAGTTCTAGGCAGAAGCAGAGTTAAAGCACTCTCTTTTAATATTCAAAATATGTAAATAACTCATGCAACTCAGTATCAGAAAAAACAAATAATCCAATTAAAAAATGGGCAGAGGACCTGAAGAGGCATTTTTTTCAAAGAAGACATACAGATGGCTAATAGGCACATGAAAAGATGCTAAACATCACTAATTGCCAGGGGAATGCAAATTAAAACCACAATGAGATATCACCTCACATCTGTCAGAATGGCGATCATCAAAAAATAACAAGAAATACCAAGTGCTAGAGAGGATGTGGAGAAAAGGGAACCATCCTGCACTGTTGATAGAAATGTAAATTGGTATAGCCACTGTGGAAAACACTGTGAAGATTCCTCAAAAAATTAAAAATAGAACTACCAGGACTTCCCTGGTGGCACAGTGGTTAAGAATCCGCCTGCCAAGGCAGGGACACAGGTTCGATCCCTGGTCTGGGAAGATCCCACATGCTGCGGAGCAACTAAGCCCATGCACCAGAACTCTAGAGCCCGTGAGCCACAACTACTGAGCCCTTGTGTCACAACTACTGAAGCCTGTGCACCTAGAGCCCGTGCTCTGCAACAAAAGAAGCCACGGCAATGAGAAGACCTGCCCTGCAAAGAAGAGTAGCCCTCTCTCGCCTCAACTAGAGAAAGCCTGTGCACAGCAACAAAGACTCAACGCAGCCAAAAATAAATAAACCAATTTTAAAAATTAAAAAAATAAATAGAACTACCATATATGATCCAGAAATTCCACCTCTGGGTATATCTCTGAAGAAAATGAAAACACTAATTCAAAAAGCTATATGTACCCCTATGTTCATTGAAACAACTTACGATAGCCAAGATATGAAAGCAAGCTGTGTCCACAGACAGATGAATGGATAAAGATGTAGTACATATACACAAAAGAATATTAGCCATAAAAAAAGGAAACCTCACCATCTGAGACAATAATAATGGACCTCGAGGGTATTACGCTTAGTGACCTAAGAGAAAGAAAGACAAACACAGTATGTTTTCACTTATATGTGGAATCTAAAAACCAAAACAAACAACAAATAAAACAGAAACAGACCCACAAAACAGAGAACAAACCAGTGGTTTCCAGAGGAGAGGGACTTGGGGGTATGGGTGAAATAGGTGGAGGGGATTAAGAGGTACAAACTACCAGTTATAAAATTAAAAAGTCACAAGGATGTAATGTACAGCGTAGGGAATATAGTCAATAATATTGTAATAACTTAGTATGGTGTGTGAAGTATAAAAATATAAAATTGCTATGCTGTACACCCAAAACTAATATAATATTGTAAATCAACTATATTTCAAGTAGACATAAAAAAATAAACAAATAAAGCATTCTCTTTTGGATTTTGATCAGGATGGAAACAAGGGAACTGGGAGGTAGCAAATCTATAAGATGGTTATTTGGAGATAGACCAAGATTTGTGAAGCAGCCTGGCAATATTCCTGCTAAGTTTTGGGGGTGGAACCAATTGTAACAATTTCAATGAATAGGAGGTAATAGTAATAGTAACAGTAATAGTAATAGTAATATTCCTGTGCTCTTGATGAGAACAGAATTTTGTCATAATAAGAAAAATGGTTTCATTTCTATGAAGATTTTGTGCTTTACCTCTAATCTAATATTTTCTCGTTCCTGATCTCTTTTCCAAAATATATATTGAGCACCTTCTGTGTGGCAGGAACTATATTTCTCACTGAAAATAATGATGATATATAATTAAATAATGGTCCCTTCCATCATGAAACTTACAGTCTAGTAGGGGAGGCTAATATTAATGAGTAACTTCCTCCACAAATACATTACCAACTACAATGGGGCTGTGTGTGCAGTGAGACTAGATTATCAGAGAGGGCTTACCTAGACTGCTCCCCAAGAGGTGATATTTGACCTGATGACTGAAGGATGAGCAGGACTTAACTAGAGGACCAGGTGAGAGTAGAGAATTCCGAAAAGATGGATTAACTTCTGCAAATGCCCTGAGACTAAGACAAGAGGAAGCATAAACTGAGAGTAAGTCACTGTGACTAGAGCCCAGGGAAAAGCTGGAGGCAGGTGGTGCTAAATTTTAGGTCACAAAAAAGATTGTGTTCATTAACTCTGGAACACATAGGGAATTACTGAAGCTTTTTAAGGAGGAGAATAAAACAATCAGATTGGCACCTTAAGTAAAACAGGTGAAGTCAGAGTACATGGGAGGCTACTGCAATAATCCAGGAGGTGATGGTGTTCCCTAGGTAAACTGGTGATGGTAGAAATACAAAGAAGATGACGATGGATTTAAGAAACTTAGAGGAGATTATTTGATAATAGGTTTGGTGATGGGAAAAGAGGGAGAATGGATCAAGAGTTATTTCTAAATTTCAGGCTTGTACCTCTATACAGTTATTAGTTGTTAGAAAGAAAAGGATGATCTCTCTTTTGGTTTGTTTATTTGGATGAAGACAGAATTCAAGGGAGGTGATTCTGAACTCTGGTACCAATATGTTGGTTTTGAGATATTTTTGAGTAATCTAAGTCGATCTGTCCAGGATTCTATTTGCTATCCGGATTTGGAAAAGCAAAGTCTGAGCCCAAGAGTAAAATCTGTGAATTATTGTCACGGAGATAGGAACTGAAGTCCTTGGCATAGATGGAATTTCCCAGAGAAAATAAGAAAAAAATCAAAGGAGCCCAGAAATGAGTCTTGAGGAATTCCAACATTCAAAAGCCAGGTTACAACAACCAAAAGAATCAGAACCAGTCATTTTTGAGCTCTTATTATGTGCTACTTAAGTCCTTGCTTATATTAACCTATGTATTGATCATAATACCCTTAGGAGTAAAATGATACTTTTCTATTTTACAGGTAAGAAAATTGGGGTACATGGAGGATATATGACCAGGCAAAGGTCTCACACACACAGCTATTAAGTGGTAGAAATAAGCCTCAAATCTAGGCAGTTTCATTTGAGAACCCATCCTTCTAACCACTACAATTTGCCAGCTTCTTTAGGGAAACTGACAAAAGAGCCTTAGCTAGGCATGTAAGAATTTCACCTCGTATTTGTATTTGTCCTCTAGATCTGCACTATCCAGTGCCATAGTTAGTTGCTACACGGTGACTTTCTGAGCACTTGAAATATGGCTAGTCCAAACTGAGATGTACTGAAAGTGTAAAATATATATCAAATTCTGAATACTTATTACCAAAAATAAAGAATGTAAAATATCCCATTAATAATTCTTACATGATTACTTGTTGAAATTATAGTATTTTGGAAATAGTGGGTTAAATGAAACATATTATGGAATTTAATTTCATGTGATTCTATTTGTTCATGTTTCAAATTAATTTAATTTAAAACTACAAAACCTTAACTTCCCTATGCAGCTTACATTATATTTCTATTGGACAGCACTGTTCTAGATATTTCTCCTATTTGCCCTCTGAATTCTTAGCTCTAGATAGGCACTATCAAATATGCACTCTTTAAGGCACTGTTTCCATTCAGACCCGAGCTCCACGCTTATGCCCCAGGCTCTCAGGCCCTGCCCTTTGTGGTGTTTCCATGGTAACCTTGCCTTAGGAAGAGAAGATGCTTTTTTTTTTTTTAACATCTTTATTGCAGTATAATTGTTTTACAATGGTGTGTTACTTTCTGCTGTATAACAAAGTGAATCTGCTATACATAATACCTATATCCCCGTATCTCCTCCCTCTTGTGTCTCCCTCCCACCCTCCTTATCCTAACCCTCTAGGATGCTTTTGAATCTGAGCTGTCAAGATTTCCCTACTCCGGCTTTATGTCACTTCATCCTGATTTTACCGTTATCTTCTCTGTTCTCCTCCAAGAGTCTGTATGATTTCTGACCTCATGGAATTTTAGTTCAGTTGTTCTCAGGCAGATGAACATTTAAGAATCACTTGAGAAGTTTTCTCAAATTATACAAGGCTATCACCCTGGAAAATTTTATTGTGCTCCCTACTTCCAGTGAAGGGCTAGTGTTCTAATCTCTCCAGTGTCTGATAAATGAACATGCTACACTATAACTATTATATTCTCAATTGTTCCCTGTCCTCTTCTTTCTACTCAGTCAGCTCTTCAGCTCTCCAATATCATAGCTGCTTTGTTCACCTGCTAGTAACCAAAGGGTTCCCTTTAGGTCCTACATCACTAACTCTGAAGTGCTGATTTTGGGTCATCTGGCTATGGAAAGCTGACACTGGATCTGATCAAGATTATGGTTACCTCAGGTTCACACATCCAGTTCACATGAAAATATCCACCTGCCTATCTAAGAGACCTCTGGTAGACACAGTTATCTACTTAGAGAAAACTTTTCTAAAATCAGCATATAAATATTTTGTAACACACCATTCAAGGTAAAACAAAGAAGCGAGTTTCCTCACAGGCAAAAACTGCGTAAGAAAGGAATTTGATGGAATTATTATGATGTAGGTACTAGGGAAAATAATAGAGGCAAATATTTTCCAAATGTAGCTTTTATGATTTTTTTCTTATTATCTGAAATTTCTTCTCATATGTTGTAAGGCCTCATGGATGTAACTTGTGAGGATTTTGTACATAGGTAGTGTGTCATATGGTAGAGAGTTTTACAAGTTAGGGTACTTTCATTCCTTCATCCATAAAATGGAGCAACAATAGTCAATTTAGTGATTAAATGAGATCTCTACAAATCTTAGTTGCTTCTCTAAGCAGAGCTATTTTTAAGAGTTTAAGGTTGTTTACTTTTTCCAATTCTTCTCTCTATAGTTCACCACATTATTTTCTGAAGCAGAATTGCGGGGATTTAATTTACTTCTCTAATTATTATTTGGGGAACAGGCTGTAAAAGTAAAGTCTCTCAAGGAGACAAAATTAGGACACTGATTACAGGAGTGCTCATCTTACATCACTTAAGTACACCCACATAAAAATAAAAGCTTGATATTCTGCTAACTGCTAATCAGTACAGAGCTAATATCTTCAGAATTTGAGTAATTCAGCTGAAGTACTTTCCAAAGTAAGCACTCAAATGAACTGGAACTTTTAAAAACTCATATATTCCTAATAGGCTAAATCCTTCTTTTATTCTAAAATTTTCACTCACATTTAAAATTACATCCATTTATTCTATTGTGATTTCCTATTGTTTTCTCCACTTCATTAATTTTTAGATGAAATGATTGTTTACTTCTGTTGGAATTTTGCCATGCGTTTGGAAGATGTATTAAGAGATAAAAGCTTGGGTCAGAGACGAAGCTGGTCATCATAAAAAATGTTTACCATTGCTCAAATTCATTTTTAAAGATTATAATGTTCAAACTTCATTCATTCATTCTACATATATTTATTTGGTATCCATAGTACATCAGGTACTGTAAGTTCACGAAAGAATACACAAAGTAAGAATTCTATAAAAATGAAAGAGAAAGATAAAAAAGAAAAAGTTTTTTAAACGTATGTTTAAACTTGAGTTTTTAAAATGTATGAATTTATTTTAAAAATTAACTTCTATAAAATGAAACTAAACATTTAATGAGACATGCCTTGGTTGCAATTATCTCTGCTACTCTTGCAGATGAAGAATGTTTTTACTGGAAATTTGACCCAAAGGAATGTCCACAACTAAACTTCATATCAATTAAAGGAAATATAAATATATTAAAGTTCACATATGCAGAACTATATGTACTAAATAATTAAGAAATTAGAAATCAATTCATTATTTTAAAACTAAAAATGTAATTCATTGAAAAAAAACTTATGTTCTCACTGTGATGATTCATTTTATGTGTGGAGTTGGCTGTACATTGGTGACTTGCTATTTGGCCAAACATTATTCTGGATATTTCTGTGAAGGTGATTTTGGATCAGAATAACACTTAAATCAGTGGACCAAGAGTAGAGCAGATTCCATCCGTAATGTAGGCGGGTCTCATCCAATCAGTTGAAGGTCTTAATAGAACAAAGACTGATTTCCCCAGAGGAAGAAGGAATTCTGGCAGCAGACTGCCTTGGATTCAAACTGCAACTCTTTCCTGAGTCTCCAGCCTGCTGGTCTACCCCATCATATTTTGGATTTGTCACACCTTCACAATCATGTGAGCCAATTCCTTTAGATAAATCTCTCTCTCTCTCCCCCTCTCTATATCCATATATATACATGCATGCACATATCCTGTTAGCTCTGTCTCTCTGAAGAACCCTGACAAGCATACTCACTTTCTAGTATTTATTCTCATATAGGTTTCACAGAAGTTAGAAGGGCTTAATGCTGCCTTTGTCCCTAGCAAGAAAGTGTAAATCTATTTGGCACATGTGTTCTACCCAAAATTGCACCCAAAATTAATATATTGTTTGTAAAACTGTGTGCATTTATCTTAAAAATGAAAAAAATTAGCATTGCTAGGCTTAAATAAATACAGACAACTTGGGACTAGAATGATGATGCAAGGTATGGGTGCATAATTGTGAGATGTGAGAACGAACCCCATTTTATCTCTGGTAAACTAAAGTTCTCTCAAGGAAACAAAGTTTGTTAATTTCTTCTAAATTTATGAACCAACAGTTGTTAAGTATTCTCATTAAAAATGGCATCTTTGGGCTTCCCTGGTGGCGCTGTGGTTGAGAGTCCGCCTGCCGATGCAGGGCACACGGGTTCGTGCCCGGGCTGGGAAGATCCCGCATGCCGCGGAGAGGCTAGGCCTGTAAGCCATGGCCGCTGAGCCTGCGCGTCTGGAGCCTGTGCTCTGCAACGGGAGAGGCCCGCATACCGCAAAAAAAAAAAAAAAAAAAAAATAGCATCCTTATCTCAAAGAATAGACATATAAAATAGAAAAATCAGTAGGTTCTCGGTCAACAGAATCTCAGAAACCTGTCTTCTCAGTCTCCTTCCAAACCCATCCACACCCACTAGCAATGGAGCTCCCAATGAAAGCAAATGGAACCTTAGAGCTCTGAGGAGCTTGCTTATGAACACAGAGGCCTAAGAGAAACAAGAATACATATTTTTCAGAGAAGGTATGATAATTAAAAATATTGATAAATTAAAGGCTAGGCAATTAGAATATATTTGTATCATACGTTAAAATTAGAGTAGCAAGGTGTTTCTTGTATAAAGCATCTCATATTTGTATAAGATATATTTCAATGTTAAAATCATCATACACATATATGACATTCATTATTTTTGTTATATATACGTTTAAAATAATATATTTATTTTTGTTATCTATTAGAAAAAAGGGCTTAATGGTTTACTGCAATAATTTATTTCAAGTCACCCAACTTTACAGAGCATATTCACAACCGATTTCTAAAGATTCAAACATAAGACAAAAACTGTCATAATGAATAAAATAGATATATTTAATGATGATTCAGAAGTAATTTCAGAAACCTGTACCATTGCCATTTTGGCAGGCAGAAGTGCCGCTTAAGAAATAGAAGCCCAAAAGTATTCATAGTTACGAAAGTCTTATGGTCATACCACTGAACTTAGGTAAGACCTAAGTTCTAGCCCTGTAAATAAAAAGGACGTGGTAAGGTCAACATAACTATTTGGAGTCTAAGTCAATTAGTAAAATAGTTAATCATCAAATGTTTGATTAATGGTTCATGAGTCAATCAGACTAAGTAATTCTAATGGCTGAAATGACCACAAAGTTCTTGGTTTTAATAATAACATGTCAGCAGGTAATTAGGTTTTTGTGACCTTGGGAAGGTAACTCAATCTTTTGAATCATAAAATGGGAGCAAAGAAAACTGGTCCCACAAGAAAGTAGATGGAAATGAGTGTCCAAAGGATACCTAATTTAACATACTCCATCATAATGTACAATTTCACACTGAGGTTATTTCTTTGCCTACACCAACAATGTTTTTCTGGTTTGAATAAAATGAAATCTTGGTTACTTACAGAAGTACTGCATAACAAGGATGTTTATATGCCCTTGATCACTTAGCAGTTAAAAATATTTAATGAATTCATTCATTTGGTATAGACTTTATGTAATTTTATATGAATTTGTATATAATCAATTAAATTAAAATCTTTAAATTTCAAAATGGCATATTTATGATTTTGGGTGAGAATACTCATTGAATTGATCTGTTTCTGATGCATCATGTTTCTTAACCAAGAAGTATGACAAATTACTTTTCAGAAAAATACCAGGAGAGACAAGAGATACCAACTATGAAAAACATGTATATTTAGGTAAAGAAACCATAATTTTGGTGCATTTGACACAGCTTCCATAAGTACCAAATGGAAGGATTCTAGAGTATATTTACCAGGGATCTCTTGACCTTGTAAGTCTTGTAATACAAAGTAGCTTGTTCTCAATGGCTCAGTAAAGGGATCCTAGGCTTCGAGGTGTAGATCAACTGCAGAAGCACCTGTGAAGCACTATGAATTACTTTGTAAACCACCACCACATTAGCTTAGATATGGTGATTCACAAAGAAATCCACAGCACTTCACAGTTTGGGTAAAGCTTGGAACCTATGAACCAATAAAAACGGTACCCTCATACCACCAATAATTGACGGAGTATTTTCAACTACTGTTACACCCTTTTATAAGACATTAAAATAGAATTATAGCAGATGAACTATATAGAGTAATATTCACAATTGGTTGAAGACTATGTCCAACTTTGCACCATCCTTTTTAATTGAAAAATACAAGAAACACTGATCATTTATTTAAAGTAAACAACTTAAAAACAAAATGTATGCCTTCTGTATCATATAACAACTAATTTTCATTTAAAATAATTTCTAATGCAACAACTAGCATTACACTATGCAGGATGATAAGACAAAGTCCTATTCATAGAATTAAAAGGCATGGTTCCTAATATATTTGCAGAAGTAGAGAGTAAAATAAATAATAAAAGTATATGTGATTCTCACTTATATATCACAGTATATAAGTGTTGTTGCTGAGATAACTTGCTCTATAAATATCCTTAGTTACTAGGCTTCACATTTTATAATCACATAATCTTATATTTTATAAAAGTCATTAAGTGAATTTAAGCTAAGTGTTCTTCTATTATATTTATTCAAATGAAGATCTTTTCAAGTGACTTGCTGAAAATCAAGAATGTTTATAAAACCAAATGCTATGTTATACACATTAGATCCAAAACTGAAATAAAATTACACCAATAAAAAAATGGAGAAAATATTCAATAAAGGGATTATCTTTAGTAAAATCACTAAAATCGACCACCCTTTATCTGTGTTTGTCCCAATGATAACGTGTATCTAAAGAACTGGAAGAAACCTAAAGATTTCACTCATAATTAATGAAAATAAAAGGATCTATAAATCCCACTGGTCCAGAAAACACAGTATCACTCAGGTAATATATGGCTATGAAAATTTCAACATTTTCCAAAGAACACCATCAAATGGTAATATCAATTAAAAGTTTATGTTATGCAGAAACTTATGAATACACGGTCCCAAGCAGTTTACCACTGGCACCACTGGTCATCGCTTAGCACTCCCCTACTCATTTCCTCCAGACCACACATCCAACAACTAGGCCAAACTTGCCAAGTAATAAACAATGAAAAATAATTAAATGCAAAGAAAAATTGTAAAATTATATATTCAAAGATATTTATTATATGCCTATCACGTGCCAGACACACTTCTGGTGAGAGGCTGAGGCTATAATATACCCTGAGAAAACCAGAATTCAAAAAGAGTCATGTACCAAAATGTTCATTGCAGCTCTATTTACAATAGCTCAGAGATGGAAACAACCTAAGTGTCCATCATCGGATGAACGGATAAAGAAGATGTGGCACATATATACAATGGAATATTACTCAGCCATAAAAAGAAACAAAATTGAGCTATTTGTAATGACGTGGATGGACCTAGAGTCTGTCATACAGAGTGAAGTAAGTCAGAAAGAGAAAGACAAATACCGTATGCTAACACATAT
Source organism: Neophocaena asiaeorientalis asiaeorientalis (assembly GCF_003031525.2). Classification (NCBI taxonomy): domain Eukaryota; kingdom Metazoa; phylum Chordata; class Mammalia; order Artiodactyla; family Phocoenidae; genus Neophocaena; species Neophocaena asiaeorientalis. The sequence continues at coordinate 2,184,041 of NW_020172145.1, forward strand.
ATATGGAATTTAAGAAGAAAAAAAAGAATGTCATGAAGAACCTACGGGTAAGACAAGAATAAAGACACAGACCTACTAGAGAGTGGACTTGGGGATATGGGGAGGGGGAGGGTTAACTGAATATAGACCCAGCCTTCCAGGAAGACAGAGGAGAAAACAAACAACTGAAAGAAGGGGTGACTTGTGCCATGAGAAAGTTCCACATAGGGCCCACAGAGACCACATGGACTGGCCACTTAATCCAGCTGGAAGAGGGTTACAGACAGCTTCACTAAGGAAGCATCAATACCATGTAAAAGGGAACTGGAGGAGTAGCAGGGTTAGCAATGAGAAGGGTGGGGCAGTCAATTCCCAGGTAGAAGAGAAAACTTACCCATTGCCTGCTGAGAGATGGAATGTGATCTTCATTTTTATGCACTAGATGAAATGGAAAGTCTATGCTATACGTAAAAGTTGCGTGAAAACAAGTGAGCATCACTAGATGGGGAGCAGCATGGACAGACAAATTGGAAACAAGAGAACCACAGTGGAATGAGACAGCCTCAATAAAATATGGACAGGGTAAAGGAGCAGTTGCAGAAGACCTCTCCAGATTTTAATGAATGTCACACTCAGTCCCAAACCGGCCCAGCAAAGCCTCTTGAAAAATTAGGCCAGTGTTTTTTTTTGATGTTCAAGCTTACCGGTGGGGTTGAGGAGATATACTCAGAGATCGATATGGGTTTAAAAACAGACCACCTGATTGAAGAAGAGATCTAAATGACTGTGAATAACCATCCCACTCCCAATGTGGAATCAAGCTGATCAAGTAACGTTAGAGAAATAATTCAGGGTGGATTTTACAATATGCCATGTCTCTTGTTGCCCTTCTTTCTCTAAATAAGACAAGTATGTTCACCTTACCTGGTAGTATATACTAGTTGGACACTGCTTTACTTCTGAATTTGAATGCAAGAAAACTTTAAGCATGCCCCTCTTTAGACTGCATTCAGCTACTTTAAAAAAAATCCTCCCACGGTTTTCTGTCAAATATGCTCCTGCTTTTATATAAGAGGAGAACTGATATGCTCTGAGAATGAAATGTTCTGGTTGAACTAATTTTCTGGCACGCTGATTAATTAGAAAACACCATTTTGTCCAACTCTTGCACTATTTGACTTCAAAACTAGGTAAAGTTTATTGTTTCTTGATGAATAATCAAGTGCTTTACTGCACTTGCTTTACTGTCTTTTTCTAATGTTCTTCAGAACGCCTGTGACACTTTCTGTTCCCACTCAACATTTTCGTCAGTACTCACAATGCCTCAGTTATTCATCCAGTGCTTAAATGTTGAGGAGAAATAAAGTCCCTAATCCAAGGAATTCAGAGTACCATGGAGTATACAAAGGGACTCTGCATCTGCAGTTAGGAACTATATCATAAAACATTTGAAAAATGTTGTGAAAGGAACGTATCTAAGGTCCTAAGTTTGCAGAGGGGAGTGAAACAAACATTCAAGTCCTCCAGGGCAGAGGGGGAAGAGTGGTGTGGATCTGGCTAATGCGTCACACAATATGGCACACTGTATATGCAGTGAAGCAGACTGATATTTCTGTGTTCTGACAATAAACAAATCCTGACAGCTGTTTGTGAGACAAGTCACTAAGGTTAGCATGAATTCATACGATTAACTTCATTCCCTCCACTCTAACACCTGAAGGAAAATTCCAGGTAACTGAGCATTCTTTTTAATTGGGCTCCAACCAGGTGACAGATTTATCAGAGGACAAACGCCAACTAGGTGTCTTAAAGCAAGTCTCTTAGTTCCAATTCAGAAGTCTAAACAGACAGTCTGTACTATAGTTTACCTGCTAGATTCATCCTAAATTTTAGTCTTATATTTCACTTTTTTCAACCATGCAAACAAGAAAACTGAAATAAAAGAAAACAAAGGAAAGGTAGGGCAATACCACAACGCAAGCCATAATATCAACTCTATTTAAAATAACTACTGCTGCAGAAAGGAAGTAAAACAGCTGCAGAACTGACAGAGGAATCTGCAGTTAAGGACTATATCACACCGCTAATATGACACTCCCCGCTGGTAAACTGAGTGGGAAGCATAGCTCCAAAGGAAGCCTGCATCCTCTCCTGGTGATGAAAGTTAAAAAGAATGGAAATAATATAGCAAGTGAAATAATACAAAACAAAAATAGAACAGGAAATGAAAAATGCATGCACTATAAATACAATCCTCCTGCTGGTTGGGTTTTCCCCTGTTCTCTCAAAAACTCTTTCTTTTGCCCCTAAATATTTAAAATAACAGTACAGATCAGGGATTTTAAAAAAAGTGACTGCTGACTAAAGAATAATAACGTATTCACAGAAAAGTCACTAAGGAGTGATACTGCACATGGGTGATGGCAATAAAAGTGACATCTCAAAACATTAAAGTTATAATTTATTAACTTGTATGATCAATTAATGTAATTGTTAACAGTACCTAAGTTAAATATTTCGCATAATCCATGTCTCTCAATTAAAAAAAAAGCAAACCTTATCAAAAACTTATCCTTACATATCAATGTAAAGTTTAAAATAAATTGCAGGGACTTATAAAGCGATTGGGATTTTCATTATTATAAAGAACAATAATAAGAACTTTTACTTAACAAGCTCTCACAAAGCACTTAACATTAATTCATTCATTTCTGATAATAACAGAGAAGACAGAATCCCCATCTTAAAGATGTGGAAACTGAAGCTCAAAAAGACTAATTGGTCCAAGGTTAAAAGGTATTTAAATGGTAGATCTGTCTAAAGGCTTATGTTTTGCCCTTGCCCCACAGTTCTGCAGTATGCAATTCTACCTGCAGCATTTGAAAAATCTATTAAGAAAATAAAATTAGGTGAAAATATAAAGTATGAGTTAAAAATCATACTAAATACTATAGAGAATCAAATAAAGAAATATATGCATAAAACCTACAATGAAATGATTCCTTTGACCAAAAATAATAAAAGTTCATTTTTAATATCCAAATTAAAATGTTTGCAGGGAGAATATCTAGTTTAAGACAAAGCTTTCAGTACTTTATATAAAATATCCCTTCCTTTACATATGAATAGGTAATATCCCAGATATCAAGTGTCTTCTTTGAATCATTAGAGATGGTCCCTAGAAGATTAACAGAATATTTTTTAAAAACTAGTTTGTGTTATTAAATTTGCTTATACTTAATAAAGTCATTTTTCTTTAAAATATACTATGATTTTTATGCCTTGAATTGAGGAATTTTTTGTGTGTGAATGAGCCCATATTAATGACATCTTACGTTACACTGTAGGAACTATTTTTCAGCATTCAATGGGTTTAGCTCACTGTCAAAGATCACTAGCTTAAGGAACTATATCTAGAGATCCCGTTTATGAAGTGGGCATCAACATTTACTCATGAACTTCTTAGAAAAAATCTGTGTGTGTATGCATATGTGTATGTGTGTATATGTGTGCTTCCTTTTCTTTCCCTCTACTTCCAGACTTATGCCCTTACAAAGTGACACTGTAGGTTAAGTCAACCTGTCAGCTTGGAGATAACTCACTCTATTAAAATTCCACCCCCCCTTACACAACTTTATTGAATATCAATTCAATTGTCCATTTATTTGAAGAGCAATAATAAGTGCCTCTTTGGAAAGGGTATGGGAGGATCGAAAACAAATAAGCATTTAAAAAACATGTGGGGGCTTCCCTGGTGGCGCAGTGGTTGAGAGTCCGCCTGCCGATGCAGGGGACACGGGTTCATGCCCCGGTCCGGGAAGATCCCACATGCCGCAGAGCGGCTGCGCCCGTGAGCCATGGCCGCTGAGCCTGCGCGTCCAGAGCCTGTGCTCAGCAATGGGAGAGACCACAACAGTGAGAGGCCCGCGTACCGAAAAAAATAAAAAAAAATAAAAAAAAAATAAAA
>NW_020172145.1:2188040-2201244 GCF_003031525.2 Neophocaena asiaeorientalis asiaeorientalis
TACAAGCAGCTCATGCAGCTCAATATCAAAAAAACAAAAAACCCAATCCAAAAAATGGGCAGAAGACCTAAATAGACATTTCTCCAAAGAAGATATACAGATTGCCAGTAAACATATGAAAAGAAGGATGCTCAACATCACTAATCATTAGAGAAATGCAAATCAAAACTGCAATGAGGTATCACCTCACACCAGTCAGAATGGCCATCATCAAAAAATAAAAGCAGAAACTAACACACCATTGTAAAGCAATTAGACTCCAATAAAGATGTTAAAAAAAGTAAAATAGGGCTTCCCTGGTGGCGCAGTGGTTGAGAGTCCGCCTGCCGATGCGGGGGGGCGCGGGTTCGTGCCGCGGTCCGGGAGGATCCCGCGTGCCGCGGAGCGGCTGGGCCCGTGAGCCGTGGCCGCGGAGCCTGTGCGTCCGGAGCCTGTGCTCCGCAACGGGAGGGGCCGCAGCGGTGAAAGGCCCGCGTACCGCCAAAAAAAAAAAGTAAAATAAAATTAAATAAAAAGCATGTAAATTTTCAGTGTTTAGTACTCCCTCATTAATAAAAATCTCATATTTGGAAGAGCAGTTCAAGTGAATAACTACAAAAATAATTTGGTTCCTGTGGGTTGACTTTTTTCCAAACCTCGAAGATTATGTTTTTGCAATTGAAAATTAAGTTTGGCACTCTGATTTTGCAGATGAGGTTAGAAAGAAGTGGAATGTATTATTTAAGCCCCCAACTCACAATTTTTGCAATGTCTGAGTGACCATATTATACAATAATATTTTTATACTATTTTTTATGGAATTTGGCCCTAAAGTAAAGTAAAGCTGATTTGATGATATAACAAACCACACCTGTATTTAAATCAGGGCTATTTGTTGAATATGAGATAAGTACAAATGATATCCTTCTTAAATACCTGTTTATAACTATCAAGGATTAGGCAAAGTTAAAAGAGTGGATTCAAATTTAGTTTAGATTTGACAAACATCTAATTATCTGTTCATTAAAGGTATTTTGAGCCTCTACTGTGTGGGAGAAAGTATGCTAGACACTGCAGAATCAAAAAGGAATTACTTGAAGTCCCAGCTTTCAAACAGCTCAGAGCCAATGGGCAGGCTGACAAATCTGCAAACATTTCTATTATAGTGGTAATTGTCACGATGGGCAAGCACACGATCCTACAGGAGAAGAAGCACCTAATCAGAGCTAATCAATCAGGAAGGACTTTTGCAGAAGAGATGAGGCCCAAGTTCTGTCATAATGGGTGAAAAAGTCATTGACCCAGGGTGACTTAATGAAGAGAGGGGGGTGGTAAGAAGAAGAGTATTCCAGGTGAAGGACATCACATTCGCAAAATTCAGGAAGCAAAGTGTCTATGGGGTATTTAAGAAAATACACATTAATTCTGTAAGACAGAGAAATAGCAAGCAGCAAGAAAGAACTCTTAAAATTAGGTAAAAGTCCAATGGTTTGAACTGTGTGCTAGGCAGAACTTAATGAAGGTGACTCAAGACTTGGCCAGTCCCTGTCCTCAAGGAGCCAGAGACTGGTGATTGGTGATTTTGGATAAACTGGAAACTTAAATATTTATCGGTAAGAAAATGATTAAATTAGTGACAATTTTAATATTTTATAGATATTAAAATAAGCTAGATAATAATGAGGGAAATCTCTATGCTACTCAATTAATATATACATACTTTAAAATAAAGCATATAAAAATCTGTAAACCATAATGGTTTACAGATTTAAAACAAAATTAAGTTACAGAAAAAAATGTATAATATAAACTCATTGAAAATATATATACGTATAGAAACCACTCTAGAAGACATATACCAACTTGTTAAAATATCAATATTTGTAACTGGGAAATAAAAATGGGAAGTGGGAAGGGAAAGCAAGGTAGAAGGAGACTTTAACAGTTTACTTCATATACTTCTGTTATTACTTTAGGCATATAGTACTTGATTCAGCATTAACTCCCCCCCCCAAAAAAGGAAAGCAAATCTTTTGTAATAATAATAATTTTGTTATATTATATAATAATAATAATACAAAAATATTAAGCTCAAGAACATTGTCAACTATATACTAGATTGTAACCAAACGATGCCCATATTTACATCTTCAAACTCCTGAGGCTTTTATCTTTGTAGCACATAAGATGATAAAGTAGGACAAATTCTTAAAAACCCTACGTGGGGAGTGAAATGAGCATGAGAGACTAGAGAATCTAGGTTCAGATTTCAGTTCTGACCATTTAACTGGGTGGATGTTATTTCTATAAGCGCTACTTTCTTGCAGATAAATTTCCTAAGATTTTGAAAATGCTTGGTTTGTAGTAGGTGCTTAATAATTTCTAGTGTCTTTGTCTTCTACTATAAGAAACCTTGTCCTATCTGGAGATGAATGCTTAGGTTTGCACCAAGATGTCTTTTACTGGAAGGGAGTGCCACACTATAGTCAACAATGTGGTGATTTCCTCTCAATTTATAATGCAATATTGCCTTTAGCCTCTAACTGCAAAATCATCATAATTTTATGCTTTTACTCATAAACTCATAGAAACAGAGCTGGAAAAGAAATGTTAAAAAGTCATTTAGCTCAGGTTTCACACCTGCAGGCAAGATGGGTATATAAAATATCTATTGTGTTTTAATCATTTCTCCAAAAAAGAGATTCTAGCATTTGCTTGAATGACTGACCCATCAAGTGCTTAATGTCTTTTCTTTAAGTAACATGTTAAGAGAAATAGACATAAAGAGGAAAAACAAATTCCTTTTCTTTGGAATTAAACTATTTGCCCTTGCTTATTATATCAAAAAATAGTGGAAGACATAGCACTTAACAGGAAAGATAAGATATACAAGCAGGAAACAATGAAACTGTGACAGGAGGGTAAAATTAAATGATGCTATCTTTCGAGAAACAAGTGGAAATAGGCTACGATTCTAGACATGATGGCAAATTCATGACAGCGTTCACCCTGTTACAATTCCTGAATCAGTTACTTGACTAAGTGTTCATGGCAAAAAGATTCCAGCACTGTTTGATATATAGCTACAAGGGGTTGTGTATAAAAACTGTCCCATAGTGAATATACAACAAATATATTCTGGCAGGTGGCCATGACCACATTGTTTTGAGTACATAGATACTTTGTTCTAGATACCATAAAAATTCTTAGATAAATGAAGAGAGTTTAATGACTGACACTATGTAGCATAAAGATAGGCGTCTACAATCTTACTGCCAGGGCATTGTACACTTAGTTTTCTACTTGATAAAACCTTTGCAAAACCAGGCAGATATTTACCAAGAGGTAGAAATAGGGCAATTAGATTAACTGGAAAAAATTGCCGAGTAATAACAACATTTCAATTGAAAATCAAGTGATATCCTTCTACCTGAGGCTTAGGATTCCATTAGCAACAACAAAAGAAATTAATTAAGCATAATCCATATTTAACATCTCCCCAAATTCCATGGTCAAATTAGATAATCTTTTTTTTTGAATTGTAACAATAGTAGGCAAGTATTTTCTACTAGTAATCAAACTTCCTCCAAATTCATTTCAGTTACAAAGCTAGTGTCTAAGAAAGTTCTGACTAAACACCAAGCCTACCTATGCTATAGGTGACTAAGTGCTACAATCCAAAAATGAGATAGGAATTGCAGTTGGTCAAACTTTTCAGTAAATTTCTACCTTGGGGTTACTTTGATTTGAATTTACTGAGGAAAGAATTGTCTTCCGTCTCATCTAATGTTCTACAAAGAGTAACTGCTTTCATTCACTAATTATCAAATTTGTTTATGCACCTGAATACCTAGAAGACAGGTACTCTTTCTGGAACACAATGATATGCTTTATTAAAATTCCACCATAAAATCTAAAATTAAAAAAAAGTAGAGTAAAATTGAGTATCTTTGCACAACAAATAATACCCAATACTAATTGAAAATAATAACATTTTAGAAATCTATAAATACATAACATGAACCAACTAACTAAATCTAATGTGATGGCTGAGGATGACAATTGAAGCAAAAAATGCTTGATTTAGACAAGTAAAAACATTAATTTTGTCATCTGATGAGCCTGTATCATGAAGATATAGGAGAGATTTTTGGGAAAAGTGCTTAAAATTAAGAATATTCTAGCTATTATTGGATTTTTACTTTTATCTGCAAATCAAGGAACTGTCACTATGTAATTTTAAAAGCCAACATTTGGACTAGCTCATGGAAAACTAATGTTGGCAGGCAAGACAGGTTGAGAAACTCTGGCCTCTGTAGTCATAAATTCTACTTAATTGATCTGTCTTACTTCTTACTAGGTAACTTATTATCAGGTAAAAAAAATAATTAAAATTAAAAAAATATAAATAAGGGAAAAATATTTTTTCATATGTAAAATAAAAACTAAAATGTACTGAACATTTGTTAATTATAAGGTATTGTTCTAAGTGTTTTACATGGACCGTTTTATTATTTGCACAGTGATAGTAAAAGGTACATGTTATTAGGGGGTGATTTATATTTGCATAACAAAATCTTACATATTTTATTTCATATAATACAAAACTGAGACACAGTGAGATTAAATACATTAGCCAAAAGTTATTAAAATCTTCAACGGTGGAAATCAGGCTTTGGATCTAGAATTCGGCTCTAGAGTCCATGCTTTTAAATATATAAAACTGCCTCCTACTCTGTGGACTTGCCATTTTAGATAATCTCATCATCCTTCCCTGACTTTCAGTGCTTTATTTCCATGAAGACTTTATTACCAACTCCTAAATCTAGATTTTCGAAGTTAAATGACATACAGCTTTATGTGATATTTATTCATTCATCATTAATTTATTTATTTAATTATGTAACCATTATGTAACAAATATTTATGGTATGCCCTGTTATAGGCCTCTGATGCTCAAAAAGTTTGCTCTGGTTGAATATGTCATTCTAAGGCTTAACTTAAACCATGATGGTAAGCCTAGCTGATATTACCAAAGAAATACCCACTATGTTCTCACCTCTTAGAGAATTCTGGGCTGAACTACTGATTTGACACAGTTTAAGCTCCAAAATGTAAATACAGATCATGATTTTATTTTCCTTTGACAGCCAGAATCTCAAAAATAGATTCTGGTTTATCTCAATTAAATTTTCTCCTATATTTGTATTTTGAGAAACTTCAAACCTGCAGAGAAGGTGAAACAATTATACAACAGACATCCCTCTATGTTTACCTATTTTCAACATTAACGTTTTAACACATCTACTTGATCTCTTTTTCTCTTTCTAAATATTTGATGCAAGTCTGTGTGCATAAAACATATGCATATACTTGTGCTAGAACCATTTAAAAGCAAGATGCAGAGAGCATACAATATCTTCCCAAATATTTTGGCGTGGATCTCTTAAGAGAAAAGGACATTCAGTTAGGTGTTTAAAATACCACTATCTCAAGAAAAATAACAAAACGACTATCTCAAGAAAAAACACTGCTATAATAATACTACCTAATATATAGTACATATCCAAAGTTACCAGTTGTCTCACTGGTGTTCACTATAGCTACTTTTCTCTTCCCTGTCTTTGTTTCTTTATCCAAGATTTAAAGAAGAGTCATGCATTGCATTCACTCAGCATACCCTTTAGTACCTACATTCTAGAATGGTTTCCCCCCGCCCTTTTGCTACTTTTGACTTAAATGACATTGAGACTTTTAAAGAGTTGAGGCCAGTTGTTTCTAAAAATGTCCAACGATTTGGATTTGTCTTATTGATTCCTCATTATTAGATTCAGGTTAAATATTTTGACATAGAAAAAAAAAAATCCTAGGAAGGTGTTACTGACTTATCTACTAAGATTCTCTTGCCTGAATATGTATGTTTTAAATTACCCTTGGCCTTTTTAGTCAATCTTTTTTTTTTTTAAGAGTTAAACCCAATCTTTTTTTTTAAATAGATCTTATTGGAGTATAATTGCTTCACAACACTGTGTTAGTTTCTGTTGTACACCAAAGTGAATCAGCCATATGCATACACATGTCCCCATATCCCCTCCCTCTTGAGCCTCCCTCCCATCCTCCCTATCCCAACCCTCTAGGTCATCGCAAAGCACTGAGATGATCTCCCTGTGCTATGCAGCCGCTTCCCACTAGCTAACTATTTTACATTCGGTAGTGTATACATGTCGATGCTACTCTCACTTCGTCCCAGCTTCCCCCTCCCACCCCGTGTCCTCAAGTCCATTCTCTATGTCTACATCTTTATTCCTGCCCTGCAACTTGGTTCATCCATACCATTTTTTTTTTTTTAGATTTCATATATATGTGTTAGCATACAGTATTTGTTTTTCTCTTTCTGATTTACTTCACCCTGTAGGACAGACTCTAGGTCCATGCACCTCACTACAAATAACTCACTTTCATTTCTTGTTATGGCTGAGTAACATTCCATTGTATATATGTGCCATATCTTCTTTATCCATTCATCTGTCCATGGACATTTAGGTTGCTTCCATGTCCTGGCTATTGTAAATAGTGCTGCAATGAACATTGTGGTACATGTCTCCTTTTGAATTATGGTCTTCTCAGGATATATGTCCAGTAGTGGGATTGCTGGGTCATATGGTAGTTCTATTTTTAGTTTTGTTAGGAAACTCCACACTGTTTTCCATAGTGGCTGTATCAATTTACATTCCCACCAACAGAGCAGGAGGGTTCCCTTTTCACCACACCCTTTCCTGCATTTATTGTTTATTCATGTGCCTCTTGGCCATCTGTATGTCCTCCTCGGTGAAATGTCTATTTAGGTCTTCCGTCCATTTTTTAATTGGATTGTTTGTTTGTTTTTTGATATTGAGCTCCATGAGCTGTTTGTATATTTTGGAGTTTAATCCTTTGTCTGTTTCATTTGCAAATATTTTCTCCCATTCTGAGGGTTGTCTTTTGTCTTTTTTATGGTTTACTTTGCTGTGCAAAAGCTTTTAAGTTTAATTAAGTCCCATTTGTTTATTTTTGTTTTTATTTCTGACCTATCTCAACATAATAAAAGTCATATATGACAAACTCACAGCAAACATCATTCTCAATGGTGAAAAACTGAAAGCATTTCCACCAGATCAGGAACAAAACAAGGATGTCCACTCTCACCACTCTTATTCAACATAGTTTTGGAAGTCCTAGCCACGGCAATCAGAGAAGAAAAAGAAATAAAAGGAATACAAATTGGAAAAGAAGAAGTAAAACTGTCACTGTTTGCAGATGACATGATACTATACATAGAGAATCCTAAAGATGCCACCAGAAAACTACTAGAATTAATCAATTAATTTGGTAAGGTTGCAGGATACAAAATTAATGCACAGAAATCTCTGGCATTCCTATACACCAACATTGAAAAATCAGAAAGAGAAATTAAGGAAACACTCACATTTACCACTGCAACAAAAAGAATAAAATACCTAGGAATAAACCTGCCTATGGAGGCAAAAGAAACTATAAAACACTGATGAAAGAAATCAAAGATGACATAAACACATGGAGAATTATGCCATGTCCCTGGATTGGAAGAATCAATATTGTGAAAATGACTATACTACCCAAAGCAATCTACAGATTCAATGCCACCCTTATCTAATCAGTCTTCATGTTCTCTGGACTTGATGCTCTATGTATTTATGTTCTTCATTTTATTTCATGTGTTCTTGGAAGTGTCCAAATTTTATGTAACAGAAGGGGTATTAATCAATCAACCCAGTAACTTAATCACTTAGTAACTCCCTAACTAACTTTCATGATTCATATCACCCCCACTCCAAAAAAAATCAACTAAAAAGAAATTCTGCCAAGTATATCCAACCCTTTTACCCTTACTATTTTATGTGTCATTAACATATCTCTGATGAGTCTATGGACTAATACAGCACTGGTCCATAATATTACCACTTTTCTCACTCAACAATATCTGCAAAGTGATTCAAGGTTTTCAAAATGTTTTCATATAAATTATGTCAATTGTTCTTTAAGACAGCCATGATAGTTAAGACTGAGTATTCTTATAAAGACATTGAACCACGTCTGTGTTCTCAAATTACTTGTCCAATTTACTTTGTTTCTCTAATTTCAGTTTCCTCATCAGTAAGATGAGGATAATGGGGTCTTGCTAACAGCACAGAAGAAATTTACCTGCTTGACCCAACCTGGCCCCATCCACCGCTCCTAGGTTGCTTACTCAAGTGAGACCCAGCCAGCCACTGCCATTGATACCTCTCCTCACACTACCATCTGTCTCAGCCTTCCGGAGGGACAGAGGGCTGGGTTTCCACATAGTCTCCATCAAGTCTTCCCTAGCAGGAACCACAGTAGCTCATCACCCAAGTTCTACCTGACCAGACTCACCATGGCTCAAGCTTTCCCAACGCTGTGCTAAGGGGCCAGGTAACACAACCTGGAAGTCAGGGAAATTTAAAATAATGGGATGAATTTTGGCCAATAAGAAGTGAGACATAAGAAACCACTGATGGGGACTTCCCTGGTGGCACAATGGTTAAGAATCCTCCTGTCAATGCAGGGGATATGGGTTTGATCCCTGGTCCGGGAAGACCCCACATGCTGCAGAGCAACTAAGCCTGTGTGCTACAACTACTGAGCCCTCCTGCCTATAGCTGGTGCTCCACAACAAGAGAAGCCACTGCAATGAGAAGCCCGGGCATGGCAACGAAGAACAGCCCCCACTGCTGCAACTAGAGAAAGCCCACATGCAGCAACGAAGACCCAACACAGCCAAAAATAAATACATAAAAATGAATAAATTAATTAAAAAAACACACTGATGAATGCATCCTTTCCTCTTTTTCCTTCCCAAACTTAACAGTCTGTTCTGAGGCATAGCGGATCTATACTACCTGTCAGACATCCCATGAGATGAGCACGTAGCCGTGTCTCTTTGCGAAGCAGTGGCCAGCTTGATAATACACCAGTTTATATTTGCTTACCCTCTTTTTCTGCTTTACTGTCCTTCTTCCCTCATCCTTACTATCCTGCAAGTCCACTCCAAATAAAGATTATATAGAAATAAATAAATAGAATAAAATGACCTGCCCAAACTCATATGGATAATAAGTAGCAACACCGAACTTAACCAGAAGTATTAGGACTGATCATGCTAATGCTAGCTTTGTTGTTATTCTTCTACCACACTACATTATCCTTGAATAACATCAGTTAGAACTTTTCCCAAACAACACCACAAAACACGTCATTAGAAAGTCAGGTGTGTTAAAAAATCTTTTCTGGGGAATTTCAAACACAACTAGCTTCCACACAAGGTTTCTTCCAATTATCACAGCAATTTGTGCCTTTTTGTCCCATCATTTTCACCTCAGCTTTGAGTTCCAATTGATTGAAGGCATTTCTACCTCATTAGTTTTTAATTGGCTCACATGGGCACTTTTGAAAATGACCACCCTGACCCATAGCCCTCTCCGTGGAGATCCCCCGGTGCTAACATGCTAAGCATGTATAGGGATGGTCGACTTCAGTATCACCACTGTGGCAGATCTGGGCAAAACTCAGAAATTCCTGAAGAAAAACCAATTCTGGAATTGCTGCTGTGACAATTGACTAGGGACTCAAAAAGAGAAGGGTAGCAGAAAGAACTGGACTGAGAATCAGAAAACATAACTATGTGTGAAACTGATATGTTCTTTAACTTCTTTGTGCTCCAGTTTCTTAATCTTCCTAACACTTATTTATCCAAATAAAATAAGCCCATTGAAGTTAATTAGCTCTACGATTTCTACCAGCTACAAACTCCAATAATTTCATTGGTAAACACCAGGGATAATGTAAATAACTTCAAAGAAATTAGACTCTCCTCTTGGAGGAATATTCTATTTTAAAACCATCAGTGGTCCACAAAAGGGCACCGATACCTTTCCTAAGAAAGCATTTTACTTTTCAGAAATACATAACAATACACATTTGACGGTCATTTTAATGATATTTTTATATTTACTAATTGGACAGCATTTTAAGTATAAAGTGCTAAAAGTACTGAAAACCTTTTTTTCATGTTAACTATCATCCATTTTCAGTGGGTTTTGAGACTTTAATATTACCAATTGTATTTTGGATTAATCTATCTGTATAGCACTTGACATCTGAAGCAGTGTGCCACTATATTAGTAACTTTCACATGGGTGATCATGATAATAACAATATTAAAAACCTGTAACCACTTTATGCGCCATACATTCAATTCCCCAAACTGCCTGTTACTTCTAGTTTTCCTCCATCACAGATGAAATTAAATTTTTTATAGTCTTGGAAAAAGCTTCCAAAGGGCAGTAGAAATAACTTAAATTCACTTAGCCACTAGAAAGGCATGTTTGTCTATCAGCGTATTCACAGTGGATGAAGAAACGTAGAATAACATGTCCTAAGTATACAACTGGTGTCACACAGTGCTGGGCTTGAACCCAGCTCTGCCATTTACTTATCTGCGAAGCAGGGATAATACTTATATAAGGATTATGAGAAGTTTGGAGATAATAATGTGAAGTGTCTGGTGCAGTTAGAGCACTGTAGGCACTGAACAAATGGTAATTATTTTTAAACCTCAGTAATACTTCAGCATTAAAATTCTATCAGCTTAGCGGGTAATAAACCTTCTACAGAACCAGGTTAGCAGATTATCGATGTCAATACTCTAGAGAGCTTTAGAAAATAGTTCTGCTCCTCTAAAAGAGCAGTTTTCAACCTTTCCATCTTCTTTCATTGTCCTTCCTCTCACAAAACACACCCAAGACATATTCAGTAGCTCATGCTAGAAAACTAGTAGTTTCATTGACATCCCACCCTGTCCTTTACCTCTGATAGTCATCATCACCAAGAAAATTCATTTTTCTTTGCAAAATATCTCTCCAATGAATCCATTTTTTAAAATATCTTTGCTGCCATGGCCCTCTTCTAAACTCCTGTAGCATGCCTAAAATTGGTCCCCTATGTCCACAGATGTCCCTCTGACTTGTTATATATACAGTAGTAATCTTTTTTTTTTTTTTTTTTTGCGGTACGCGGGCCTCTCACCGCTGTGGCCTCTCCCGTTGCGGGGCACAGGCTCCGGCTCAGTGGCCATGGCTCACAGGCCCAGCCACTCCGCGGCATGTGGGATCTTCCCGGACCGGGGCATGAACCCGTGTCCCCTGCATCGGCAGGCGGACTCTCAACCACTGCGCCACCAGGGAAGCCCAGTAGTAATCTTTTTTAAAAATACTATTATGTTTAATGTCTTCCACTTGTCTTCAAATACATCAAAAGCATCCTAACTCTTAGAATAATAACACAGCCCACAAGACACTACATCATCTGGAACCATTATCTACCTGTTAAACTCAACCTTAGCTACTTTCTCCTTTACTCCCTATGCTTTAATTCATATTAGTCTTCTTTAATTACTGTAAATGTCCTTATTGTCTTTAATCTCAGGGCATTTGCATATACCATTCCTTCTGTCTAGAATATTCATCTCATCCTTCTAACCTCACTCACTCTGTTAATCCTTACTTAGTTATCAGATCCAGATAAAACATACCATCCTAAAGGAAGCCCTCATGACACCCCCAACTCAGAAAAGGTTAGGCCTTTCTCTTTATGCTCTCACGGCACCTGCTTTTTTTCTTCAGCATAAATATTGGTAATATATCAGGGTAATTCATATAAGTTTCAGTGTGTTGTTAATTACATTAACAAATTTATTAGTCATAAAATGTAAATCCCATGAAGACACGCATCATGCCAGTTTTTCTCAACTGTATATTCTTAGTGAATAGCACAGTCAGTATCTACCCAAAGTTGACACAATGAAGAATTAGTCGAACAAAATACAAAAAGAAATCAAGGATTATGTTGTCATTGTTATTTTTCCCTATGGCTTTTGTTCTGAACACCTTTTTTCTTTCTACAAACTCTCAGTATGCTCTTTTTTTCTTCCAAAGATGGATTATGTCCTATATATACAATTCAAGCACTGTGCCCACTTATTATGGATCCTTGATAATTGCGTCTGATTAACCAACTACATCACAGCTGTTTCTGCAGTTTGAGCAGCAGTCTTTCTGATCAGCATAAAAAATCACTATCAGAGTGAGTGGATATAATTTTGGGTTTTGTTAATATATAGAGCTTTATTATAGAAAAGTACATGATTTCTGCTAGGTTTTTTTAAATGTTAAAAATAGCAATCTAAACAGAACAAATATTTAGAGTACTTCAAAGGACCAGAAGAGATGTTCAATTATCTACATTTCTCTATCTGTGGACAATTCCCAGATTATAAGTTAACTGTGTTTAGAAGTTCAGACATACATAAGTCAATGGTTCAGAACTCAGAATATGGTTTCCTAGGGAAAATATACAAAACAACATATATATTACTACTTAGGCCCATGTGGCACTATTTAATTATATAGCTGAATTTGATTGCTAGCAATCAAATATAAAAATCCATCTATGAGAAAATATATTTCAAGTTGTAGCTGCATTAGGGGAGACTGTTATAAGGACTGGAGTGTTATGAAACTGAACACAACAAATATTAAAATGGGACTTTCTGGTTGTATAAGATTGTGCTCCTTCTGAGGAATAGACTGGCACCCTACCTACCTAGGAAGTGGAATTTCTGAATAGGATGCATGCAGGTTAGGCATCTGGGGTACCATGCCAGCACTGGAATCACTATTTTTGGTCAGTACAAACAACGGAATTGGGCTTCCCTGGTGGCGCAGTGGTTGAGAGTCTGCCTGCCGATGCAGGGGACACGGGTTCGTGCCCCGGTCCGGGAAGATCCCACATGCCATGGAGCTGCTGGGCCCGTGAGCCATGGACGCTGAGCCTGCGCGTCCGGAGCCTGTGCTCCGCAACGGGAGAGGCCACAACAGTGAGAGGCCCACGTACCGCAAAAAAAAAAAAAAAAAAAAAAAAAAAAACAAAACAACGGAATTCCCCAAAGAAGTTCCAGTTCTGCATACACTGGATCCTATTCCACTGAGGTTCCTAGAAGCACCATTCAACCTGCTTAGCATCTTGGTAATTCATGTTGGAGCAACAAGTGAGAGTGACCTTACTGATAAATAGTGATTAGATTTGGACTCTTTTTTTTTGGGGGGGGGGGGCCTTGGGGGGGAAAAAA
>NW_020172145.1:2201340-2247114 GCF_003031525.2 Neophocaena asiaeorientalis asiaeorientalis
CCTATGGGGGGAAAATAAGACATTAAAAGTTTATTTTTTGTATTTATCCAAATCAAGAGAATATCCTAGAGTTCCTTTAAATTTGCTAACATTCTCGTAGATTTACCAAATCAATGAGTTATGTTTCAATTACAAATAAACCTAAAAGTGGATTATTCTGCTAGATTATCATGCTTTCAATTTACTAACACAGCCTTTAGCTAAACTCAGAAGTAAAATATACAGTGGGAAAAGAGAACCCATTTATTGCAGAGAAGATCAAGTATTAATATAAACAATGGCATTTCTAGAATTATTTGAAAGACTTTATTGGCTAATATTTAGGATTAGGATGAAAATTAGAGACTGAAAGAATTGAATCCAAGTTAGAACTGCACTATGAGAAAAACATACATTTTTGTGGCAGTTCTAAAATGGTATGGTCCTCCTAGAAATAACAACTGGAAGAGAGAATTAATTCATAGTAGGCAGGAGTGCCTGAGTTAATGGAGTTTAATTAAAAAGACAGGGCTTCTTCAGATTTGAAGACAATGACAAAGGAAGCCTTAATTACAGTCTAAGCTTCCAGGAACAAGTATGTACCACTGGGTTTTTGCACAGGGTATACCATCATATTTACTCACGCAATTCCTTTTATTGCTATTTCCTTTCTTCCGGTTTTAAGACGTGCGGCTCGATTTCGTTTTTGATTTGCTGTTTTTACAGGAGTAGGTCTTTGTTTGATTTTCTCTCTACGTAATGTCCCAAATTTATTCTGATGAGGCTATGATCACCTTTAAAGATCAGAAGTGGTTGATGTTAGAAAATCTGGGTTCCTAAAGTTTTATTTTGTCCCCTCTTTTATTATAAATGCCCTGGTTTTCTCTGGCCATAGTAAAACTTTTCACAAATAGTTTGTACTTCCAGGGAGATGTTTCTTCTCTCAACTCTAATATCTACTTCAGCAACTGAAATCTTGTAAGAACAGAGTCCTCTGTTGCTGACACTCCCAATATCCTCACACTCAGATAATTTTCTTACCTAAATGAAAATCATTTTCATTATTATTATTGCCCTTCTAAAGCTTTTCATCATTAGAATTATTTTTGATATGACAGTTTTGCTTAAAGGTAGGTAAAGTCGGTCTTGTGGAAAAGTGAAGAAGAATCAGGGCATGCCATATAACTAGCACATCATGACCTACTTGCTGGGGTGGTTGTAATGCCTATAATCACTGGGGCCTTTAAAACAGATTATTTTAAAAGTCTTACTTAAAAAGAAGTGTCAATAAAAACAATATCAGAGTTTAGGAAGAGCTCTCCTGAAGCTAAAGGTTCTGGGGGCGGGGGGTGAGGTTCAAGGAGGGGATAGTGAAGGACAGACAATGAGCACACATTTAAACAGTATCAAGAAAAAAAAGATAAAAGAACAACTTGCTTTGTTTTTATGAGATAACATGTAAGGAACATTCAGGAGTTACCACTTGGGTAACATGAAATAAACTGAATATAATACTTTTAAATGGAACGTTAAAAGAGAAAGAAAGAGGGGAGGGGAAAAGTAATATAGAAATAGAAGTCAGAGCTCCTTCATATTACGGATAGAGATGAGAGAATATGCAGACTTTTAAACTGAAGAGGATCTACAGTATTTCAGACACAAGATTTGTTCACCAATGGGTTAGCCACATTGCATTAAGGTAATACAGGGCAGGGTATGGACACGAAGAAAGCCTAATGTATGATCTACCATGAGTGAGATCTATACACCATGTAATATTATCATAATAATGTACACAGTTTTACAGACACTCTCCTTGTCAATTTCTATTCCAAAATCTGGCAGAGCACCTGAAAGTAGCTGCTCAATAGATGTTTGCTGACTTGAAGTCAACTGACATATAAATTTCATGGTATTGATCTGTGCCTGGGAAAAGAGGGTGAAAATTTGTTCTCTCTAGTTATTAAGGGCAAGGGTCAGATGCACTCCCTGGATTAAGGCAGTAATCTGTCATAATTTGTCACTGGTCTAAGAAAGCTGTTGGCATTAGGATGAACTCTATGTCCCAGAAAAGTGGTTCTCAACCAGTATGTCCTGACTGTACCTGATATTACATTGGAGAGACCAGTAATTTATTACTAATATTAAAGAACAGTGTTAGCGGACGATTTGCTTTTAAAAACAAAGTGCATGTTCAAGGTAATACTTATGCCACTTGCTACTCTCTGATATGATAAGCTTTTCAGAGTGCATCTCACAGCCAAGCTACGAGCAAGAGAGCATGGCCCACAAATTATTTTGTCTAAGCCACAGTCAGCAATATTATCTCACAGGAACGATCACCTTATGGGTATAGATATATGGGGAAAAAATGATGAGAACTGTAATACCAGATCATGATGGTGGAAAAAGAAGGCCTACTGACCAGTGATTGACAGTACTTCTGTCTGAAAAATATGTTCTCAATTTATTAAATATTTGTCCATATTTATGCCAGGATAACTAAAATCAACTGAAAAAATCCTACAGAAAGAAGCTCCAAAATCTGGACTTTAACTAACTAAATAAATAAAGGAAGCATGCTGTTTTAGAAAGAAAACGGGGAATGAAAGAGTTTGCAGTCTAAGCTTAAATGTAAGGAACTGTGTTGAATCTTTTGAAAATAAAATTTTGAGGAATAAAGAAAGTCACAGGGATGAACTTAACATTCATTATTATAGAGTATTTAATTGAAATACAACCTTAGGTATATATATTTTCTAAGTGAATTTGAAAGTCTTTAGATATAGCCATATTAGTTATAGTCTCTACTACACCCTAATGTTGCATACATATGGTCAACTTTATTTGTTTACTTCACACTGCCTTCCAAAATGTTTGAGTTTGTCAACCTTCTTTAAAAAGTACCGTAAGTAACTATAAAGAAAGGATCACCTTTGTGTAGTTTCATGAAAGACTGCTTCAACAAGTTTAAGAACAGATTCATGCTGTAAATGTTGATGCCAAATATAGTCCATTAAACAATACTGAAGTATAAACAAGTAATTACATAATTTGATACTACAAATGAATATGACCAGTGGAAATAGTTTCTCAGAAAAAACTTGGAAACAGTCTAGACATTTATAGATTAAACATTAAACAAAGTCCTGATCAAATATAAACAGGAAAAAAGTTTAGGGAAATACTAATATAATATTATTAACATAATTTTTCAATTTTTTCTTTTCCTAAAAGGTCTAAAATTCTCATTCATATAAACACTGGCATTCATTGCATTGAATAATTTAAGTCTTATAAAACCAAAAGGACAATGTTTAAAATGGCTCGTACAAACTATCTGCTCAATTTACAAAGATATTGTCTAGACTTACTCTAGAAGAGACATTCCCTCGACCGGATACCTCAGTTGAGGAGCTGATCAAGGAAACCTACCTGTGTCCATGATGAATTGATGAACTGAGCCTTGCATAAGTGAGCTATTTTACATTACATTTTTTGTTTAGAACTTAAACTTATACTCAAAACGTGGAGGCGCTGAGAACAGCAGTAAGCACCAGTGAGAGCACACTGTCCATTTAAAGCAGAAATGAGTAGGAAGATTTGTGGGTGTTCCCGGGAACTCATCAGTCTCCTGTTCAATTTCAATAGGAGACTCACAAGTTCCTGCAAATGCACACAAACTTATTTTAAGCAGGTACCCTTGGCAGATAAGCAGATGCTGATATTTCCTCCACTTCAAGTGAATACAGTATTTTTCCTCCCTGGAGTGTCCTCAGCAGCTTGGCTGGTGCTCGTGATTCTGTCCAAGCAGTGTGGTGGGCATCACCGTCCACTGGTCACTTTTATTCAACTATTCAACAAATATTGAGCATCTCCTATGCTAAGCACTGCTTTTGTCTCTGGGCACACAGTAGTGAATAATTTCTTGCCCCTATGGCAATTCTACTGAACAAAATCTAGTTCATTTTCAATCATGCTTGAGTCAAAGTTTAGGTCTCCAATGCCATATGACAAGCAGTGGTGTTTAAAATTTCCTTTGTAATAAATGTGGAATTTAGAGTTCATGGTGCAATGGGAAGAAAACATGAATGGGGACTAAGAGATCTAAATTCTAGTCCAAATGCAGCTAAAACCTAGCAATATTTCCATGGTCAAACCTCTTAACCCTTTTTGGCTTCAGTTTTCTTATTTGTCAAATGACTATTTGGACTATTTCATTGTTACTTCCAATCTGGATATACTGATAAATGTCTAATTATAAGATAACAGGCAACAGAATGAAAGCTTTTATACATAAAATGCGATGCTATTGAAGTTTTGTTTTTTCAGGAAAAAGAAAAAAAACCAAAAAACCTGGGCTTCAGCAATCACTATAAAGTTTAAATATATAATTGATTACTGGTATGTTTTTCTACCACCTACCACATAAATTATTTTTCTCATATGGAAATAAATCATTGATTTGCATTTTCACTGGCTTCTAACATTGAAACTTTTTTCCCCTAGGCTTTAATTTCCCCATTAGATCTCATTATTTATTTATTTTTGGCTTTTTGTCTGGTCTTCGTTGCTGCTCGTGGGCTCTCTCTAGTTGTGGCAAGTGGGGGCTACTCCTCATTGCAGTGTGCATGCTTCTCATGGTGGTGGCCTCTCCTGTTGCATAGCACGGGCTCTAGGCACGCGGGCTTCAGTAGTTGTGGTGCGTGGGCCCAGTTGCTCCACGGCATGTGGGATCCTCCTGTACCAGGGCTCAAATCCATGTTTCCTGCACTGGCAGGCGGACCCCCAACAACTTCGCCACCAGGGAAGTCCCCCCACTAGATCTTAGATTCTAGCACACATATTACAAGGTAGGCTCAGTTCTTGACCAGAAAGGTGAGGCAGATCATCAAGGTGAACATTTGCTCAAAACTAGGTTGTAATCTTTGTAGTTTTTCTGAAGTTCAAGTTGAAGAAAATTCAGCCCAGCTGGTTGGTTTTGAATGGATAAATAAATATTCTAGCACCCTTCTCCCCATAAAAAAGCATCTGTATAAGCAAATGTACCCACATACACACACACACACACACACACACACACACACACACACACACACACACACAGAGTCTCCAGTAACCTTTCAAACTAAGTGTATTGCTGGTAAAAACAGCACAGTAGGGAGAGACCTTCAAGATGGTGGAGGAATAAGATGTGGAGATCACCTTCCTCCCCACAAATATATCAGAAATACATGTACATGTGGAACAACGCTTACAGAACACCTACTGAACACTGGCAGAACCTCAGACTTCCCAAAAGGCAAGAAACACCCCACATACCTCGGTAGGGCAAAAGAAAAACAAAACAACAAAGACAAAAGAATACATACAGGACCTGCAACTTGGGGAGGGAGTTTTGAAGGAGGAAGTTTCCACACACTAGGAAGACCCTTCACTGGCGGAGACATGTGGGGCGGAGGGGAAGCTTCGGAGCCACGGAGGAGAGCACAGCAACAGGGGTGCAGAGGGCAAAGCACAAAGATTCCTGCACAGGGGATCGGTGCTGACCAGCACTCACCAGCCTGAGAGTCTTGTCTGCTAAATCGCTGGGGCAGGTGGGGGCTGGGAGCTGAGGCTCGGGCTTTGGAGGCCAGATCCCAGGGAAACAACTGGGGTTGGCTGCATGAAAACAGCCTGAAGGGGGCTAGTGCACCACAGCTAACCAAGAGGGAGTCTGGGGAAAAAGTCTGGACATGCCTAAGAGGCAAGAGACCATTGTTTCGGGGTGCGTGAAGAGAGGGGATTCAGAGCACCACCTAAAAGAGCTCCAGAGACAGGCACCAGCCGTGGCTATCAGCACGGACCACAGAGACGCTAAGCCTGCTGCTGCAGCCACCAAGAAGCCTGTGTGCAAGCACGGGTCACTGTCCACACCTCCCCTCCTGGGAGCTTCTGCAGTCCACCACTGCCAGAGTCCCATGATCCAGGGACAAGTTCCCCGAGAGAACACACGGCACGCCTCACATTGGAACACACTGCATGTTGCAATGTAACAGAAGCCTCTGCCACCACAGGCTCGCCCCACACTCCAAACCCCTCCCTCCCCCAGGCTTGAGTGAGCCAGAGCCCCCTAATCAGCTGTTCCTTTAACTCCATCCTGTCTGAGCAGGGAACAGAAGCCCTCATGCGACCTACACACAGAGGCGGGGCCAAATGCAAAGCGGAACCCCGGGAGCTGTGTGAACAAAGAAGAGAAAGCGAAATTTCCCCCAACAGCCTCAGGAGAAGCGGATTAAATCTCCACAATCAACTTGATGCACCCTGCATTTGTGGAATACCTGAATAGACAACGAATCATCGCAAAATTGAGGCGGTCGACTTTGGGAGCAACTGTAGACTTGGGGTTTTCTGTATGCGACTGACTGGTTTCTGGTTTTATGTTTATCTTAGTTTAGTATTTAGAGTTTATTATCACTGGTAGATTTTTTTATTAATTTGGTTGTTCTTTTCCTTTTTTAATATATATATATAAAAATACATTTTTTATATAAAAATATATTTTTTTTCCTTTTTCTCTTTCTGTGAGTGTGTATGTGTATGTTTCTTTGTGTCATTTTGTATGTATAGCTTTGCTTTTACCATTTGGCCTAGGGTTATGTCTGTCCGTTTTTTTTTTTTTCTTTTTTAGTATAGTTTTAGTGCTTGTTTTGCTGGATTTGTTTTTTGGTTTGGTTGCTCTCTTCTTTCTTTTTTCTTTTTTTTTTTTAATACTTTTACTTTATTTTATTATTAATAACTTTTTTTATTTTAATAACTTTCTTTTATATTCTTTCTTTCTTTTTCCATTTTCTTCTGAGCCATGTGTCTGACAGAGTCTTGGTGCTCCAGCAGGGTGTCAGGTCTGTGGTTATCAGGTGGGAGACCCGAGTTCAGGACATTAGTCCACCAGAGACCTCCCAGCTCCATGTAATATCAAATGGCAAAAGCTCTCCCAGAGATCTCCATCTCAACGCTAAGACCCATCTCCATTCAACAACCAGCAAGCTACAGTGCTGGACAACCTATGCCAAAAGAACTAGCAAGACAGGAACACAACCGCACCCATTAGCAGAGAGGCTGTCTAAAATCATAATAAGGTCACAGACACTCCAAAACACACCACCAGTGCGGTCCTGCCCACCACAAAGACAAGATCAAGCCTCATCCACCAGAACACAGGCACTAGGCCCCTCCACCAGGAAGCCTACACAACATATGGAACCAACCTTAGCCACTGAGGGAAGACATCAAAAAGAAGAGGAACTATGAACCTGCAGCCTGCAAAAAGGGGACCCCAAACACAGTAAGTTAAACAAAATGAGAAGACAGAGAAACACACAGCAGATGACGGAGCAGATAAAAACCTACCAGGCCAAACAAATAAAGAGGGACTAGGCAGTCTACGTGAAAAAGAATTCAGAGTAATGATAGTAAAGATGATCCAAAATCTTGGAAATAGAATGGAGAAAATACAAGAAACTTTCAACAGGGACCTAGAAGAATTAAAGAGCAAACAAACCATGATTAATAACACAATAAATGAAACCAAAAATTCTCTAGAAGGAATCAATAGCAGAATAACTGAGGCAGAAGAATGGATAAGTGACCTGGAAGATAAACCAGTGGAAATAACTGACACAGAGAAGAAAAAAGAATGAAGAGAATTGAGGACAGTCTCAGAGACCTCTGGGAACTAAAAGCTTGTTCTTTGAGAAGAGAAACAAAATGGATAAACCATTAGCTAGACTCATCAAGAAAGAAAGGGAAAAGACTCAAATCAATAGAATTAGAAATGAAAAAGGAGAAGTAACAACTGACACTGCAGAAATACAAAGGATCATGAGAGATTACTAGAAGCAACTATATGCCAATAAAATGAACAACCTGGAAGAAATGGACAAATTCTTAGAAAAGCACAACCTTCCAAGACAGAACCAGAAAGACATAGAAAATATAAACAGACAAATCAAAGCACTGAAACTGAAACTGTGATTAAAAATCTTCCAAAGAACAAAAGCCCAGGAGCAGATGGTCTCACAGGCAAACTCTATCAAACATTTAGAGAACAACTAATACCTATCCTTCTCAAACTCTTACAAAATATAGCAGAGGAAGGAACACTCCCAAACTCATTCTACATGGCCACCATCACCCTGATACCAAAACCAGATAAAGATATCACAAAGAAAGAGAACTACAGGCCAGTATCACTAATGAACATAGATGCAAAAATCCTCAACAAAATACTAGCAAACAGAATCCAACAGCACATTAAAAGGATCATACACCATGATCAAGTGGGGTTTATCCCAGGAATGCAAAGATTCTTCAATATATGCAAATCAATCAATGTGATACACCATAATAACAGACTGAAGAATTAAAACCATATGATCATCTCAATAGATACAGAAAAAAGCTTTCGTCATAATTCAACACCTATATATAATAAAAACCCTCCAGAAAGCAGGCATAGAAGGTACTTACCTCAACATAATAAAGGCCATATATGACAAACCCACAGCCAATATCATCCTCAATGGTGAAAAACTGAAAGCATTTCCACTAAGATTAGGAACAAGACAAGGTTGCCCACTGTCACCACTATTATTCAACATAGTTTTGGAAGTTTTAGCCACAGCAATCTGAGAAGAAAAAGAAATAAAAGGAATCCAAATAGAAAAGAAAGAAGTAAAGCTGTCACTATTTGCAGGTGACATGATACTATACATAGAGAATCCTAAAGATGCTACCAGAAAACTACTAGAGCTAATCAATGAATTTGGTAAAGTAGCAGGATAGAAAATTAATGCACAGATATCTCTGGCATTCCTACACACTAATGATGAAAAATCTGAAAGTGAAATTAAGGAAACACTCCCATTTACCACTGCAATAAAAAGAATAAAATAGCTTGGCATAAACCTACCTAAAGAGACAAAAGATCTGTATGCAGAAAACTAGAAGACACTGATGAAAGAAATTAAATATGATACAAATAGATGGAGAAATATACCATGTTCTTGGATTGGAAGAATCGACATTGTGAAAATGACTTTACTACCCAAAGCAATCTACAGATTCAATGCAATCTCTATCAAACTACCACTGGCATTTTTCACAGAACTAAAACAAAAATTTTCACAATTTGTATGGAAATACAAAATACCCCAAATAGCAAAAGCAATCCTGAGAAAGAAAAACGGAGCTGGAGGCATCAGGCTCCCTGACTTCAGCCTACACTACAAAGCTACAGTAATCAAGACAGTATGGTACTGGCACAAAAACAGAAATACAGAACAATGATACAGAATAGGAAGCCCAGAGATAAACCCAGGCACATATGGTCACCTTATTTTTGATAAATGAGGTAAGAATATACAATGGAGAAAAGACAGCCTCTTCAATAAGTGGTGCTGGGAAAACTGGACAGCTACATGTAAATGAATGAAATGAGGGCTTCCCTGGTGGTGCAGTGGTTGAGTGTCTGCTTGCCGATGCAGGGGACATGGGTTCGTGGCCCGGAGCGGCTGGGCCCATAAGCCATGGCCGCTGAGCCTGAGATAGGCACAAGACCGATATAGACATTTCTCCAAAGAAGACATACAGATTGCCAACAAACACATGAAAGAATGATCAACATCATTAATCTTTAGAGAAAGGCAAATCAAAACTACAATGAGATATCATCTGACACCAGTGAGAATGGCCATCACCAGAAAATATACAAACAATAAATGCTGGAGAGAGTGTGTAGAAAAGGGAATCCTTGTGCACTGTTGGTGGGAATGTAAATTGATACAGCCACTATGGAAAAAACGAAAAACAGAACTACCATATGACCCAGCAATCCCACTACTGGGCATATACTCTGAGAAAACCATAATTCAATAAGAATCATGTACCACAATGTTCATTGCAGCTCTATTTACAATAGCCAGGATATGGAAGCAATCTAACTGCCCATCGAGAAATGAATGGATAAAGAAGATGTGGCACATATATACAATGGAATATTACTCAGCCATTAAAAGAAACGAAATTGAGTTGTTTGTGGTGAGGTGGATGGACCTAGAGTCTGTCATACAGAGTGAAGTAAGTCAGAAAGAGAAAAACAAATACCGTACGCTAACGCATATATATGGAATCTAAAAAAAAAAAAGGAAAAAAATGGTCACGGAGAACCCAGGGGCAGTACAAGAATAAGGACGCAGACCTAGTGGAGAATGGACTTGAGGACATGGGGATGGGGATGGGGAAGGGTAAGCTGGGACAAAGTGAGAGAGTGGCATGGACATATATACACTACCAAATGTAAAACCGATAGCTAGTGGGAAGCAGCTGCACAGCACAGGGAGATCAGCTCAGTGCTTTGTGAACACCTAGAGGGGTGGGAGGGAGGGAGACCAAAGAGGGAAGTGATGTGGGGATATGTGTATATGCATAGCTGGTTCACTTTGTTATAAAGCAGAAACTAACACACTATTGTAAAGCAATCATACTCCAAAAAAGATTTTTTAAAAAGTAAATAAAATAAAAAATGAAACAAAAAGGCATATGTAGAATAAAAAAAAAAAAAACTATAATGAGGTATCACCTCACACCAGACAGAATGGCCATCATCAAAAAATCTACAAACAATAAATGCTGGAAAGGGTGTGGAGAAAAGGGAACCCTCTTGCACTGTTGGTGGGAATGTAAGTTGATGCCGCCACTGTGGAGAACAGTATGGAGGTTCCTTAAAAACCTTAAAATAGAACTACCATATGACCCAGCAATCCTACTACTGGGCATATATCCTGAGAAAACCATAATTCCTCCTCATGTACCATAATGTTCATTTCAGCTCTATTTACAATAGCTAGGACATGGAAGCAACCTAACTGTCCATCGACAGATGAATGTATAAAGAAGATGTGGCACATATATACAATGGAATATTACGCAGCCAAAAAAACCCGAAATTGATTTATTTTTAGTGAGGTGGATGGACCTAGAGACTGATACAGAGTGAAGTGAGTCAGAAAGAGAAAAATAAATACTATATGCTAACACACGTATATGGAATCTAAGAAAAAAAAAAGAAAAATTCTGAAGAACCTAGGGGCAGTACAAGAATAAAGATGCAGATGTAGAGAATGGAATTCAGGACATGGGAAAGGGTAAGCTGGGATGAAGTGTGAGAGTGGCATGGACTTATATATACTAAAAAATGTAAAATAGATAGCTAGTGGGAAGCAGCCACATAGTACAGGGAGATCAGCTTGGTGCTTTGTGGCCACGTGGAGGGGTGGGATAGGGAGGGTGGGAGGGAGAAGCAAGAGGGAGGAGATATGGGGATATATGTATATGTATAGCTGATTCACTTTGTTTTAAAGCAGAAACTAACACACCATGGTAAAGCAATTATACTCCAATAAAGATGTTAAAATTAAACAGTCTAAATATTATGCATATACCTTTATTCCAACTCTAAGAATTTATCACAAAGAACCAGAAGTGTGCTCTAACATGTAGAGTATCAGGGCATTCACTGTAGCACTATTCATATACATATATGGAAACAACCTAAATGTCTAAAAGAAGATAGTTTATAAGGTAAAGAAAGTGTGGCAGATCTATGTGTTGGGATGTGATACAGCCATTAAAAATCATACGGCAAAAAAAAAAAAAAAAGGAAAGAAAAACAGCACAGTAAACAGGTTTCCTTTATTTTACTACTTGTATCCACTTAAAGGAGACAGTCTGTTAAATGCTTTAT
The DNA here is from genome assembly GCF_003031525.2 of Neophocaena asiaeorientalis asiaeorientalis. Lineage (NCBI taxonomy): Eukaryota > Metazoa > Chordata > Mammalia > Artiodactyla > Phocoenidae > Neophocaena > Neophocaena asiaeorientalis. The sequence goes on from NW_020172145.1 coordinate 2,213,102, forward strand.
AGGGAGGTTTCATTAAAGTCTCCAATTAAAATTCCAAGTTAAAATTCAAGAATACTTGAAATAGCTTATGCAAATAAGAGTAGATCACATTCCTTATCTAAGGAATGAGCATCCAGCGGGCAAAAGCACCATCTCACGTTTTCCTTTAGTTTCCACAACTACAAACTCTTCAGCAGCTAACAAAGTCAACTGTAATGTTGACTAGTATTTGACATCTTTATTTTAAGTAAATAATACATCACTAAGTCAGAGAACATTTACTGAATTGTTTCAAAATTTAGACTAGATGGCCAAATAAATATGGTCCAATTCCGTCCTTTACACTGCTGGCAATAAAGGTTTACTTAATAGCAAGATATAGGTTAATTGTGTCAAATGCACATCCCAGACTCATATATGCAGAGATGAACAAGGAGAAACATTAAATAGGGGTAAATAGCATAAGCCAAGAAATAGGAGGAAATGTTAGAGTAATAGTGTAGCAATATGTCTTACTATGTAAAGGTTTAGGGTTCTACAGTCAAAGACCTATACCCAAGTCTTTGGACCATCACGTACTATATATTTGTGTCGGGATGATATTTAATATCTCTGAACTTCAATTTGTTCATCTCCAATGGGGATACTAATATTACCTATCTCATAGTGTTTTTGTCCTTCTTATTTTCATTATCATTATTGAAGGTAAGAAATGGAAGGGAGAACAAATTGGATTCTACAGCTCCGCTACTGACTTTAAACATTAATGCTAAAATCTTGAAGCTAGAAAGGAATTGATAGAGAAGAAAAATCTCAAGAGTATCAGTCAAATTAACACCTGACTCATTATAGCCATGCAACTCTATTAAAAACCATTATTATTACAATGAACACTTGTACCTTTGGGTTGAATATGGTTTCTATTCCCAGAGAATTGTTTCCCAATTACTTAAATAACTTGAAAAGTTATTTAAGATGATGAAAAATTATACACATTCCAAAATCATACACATTCCATACGATTTAAAAGAAATCTTTCATTGACATTATTACAGCTCTTTGACAATTAACCTTTCTGCTACTTATCATCAATACTGAAAGAAATTATCTAGGGAATACTTATGCACTTTAACGAGGTCACAATAAGGAAAACAGTCAAATAAAGAGGAAGAAATATAAATATTTCTTAAGCACAGAGCCACATATTCTAGAAAGTGAATTTAGACTAAATAAAAGCTGTAGGATACTTCGAAATTCTGAAGTTGTCATTTTTAAAATTTTTCAATGGTAAGGGAATTTTTCTTTTTTGCTATGACTACTACCTTATTCATTTCATCACCCTTTTGTTGAAAAGTATTTTTTATCCTTATCCCAGTGTCCAATCTTTGAACAAAGCTTAAGAAATAACAAACTTGTTCTTTGTTGATAGAATTTTTTACCTCAGCAAATTACCATGTTCAAGAAAAATGTACTGAGTGGTTGAGACAGGCTGAGATACATCTGAATTTCAAAATTCATCTTTCATGCCAAAATCTAATAGCACACTATTAAGGTTTTTCATTGGAAAATAGGAAAACATTTATAGAGAGTTTACTGAGCTCTACGAGGTCAAGCTCTAGGGCTTTGGTTTTTTTCCCCCTTATTTTCCATAGTGATTGGGATTGCGTTCATAGGCTTCAGATAAAATCTTTGAAGGTCATGATGAAATATTCATTTATTTATCCATTCATTCATGCTTTCAAAGATACCTAGTTTGACACTAAGTTCAGAACTGGTAAAAATGGTCCCCAATGCAATTGTACTTTTTTTCTAGCCTACTCCTGAAAACGAACCTACAAAAAGAATATTTTTGACCAACCACACTCATATTTTTATTAATAACTTGTCTCCTATAAATGAACAAACACTATATAAACATCTTAAAAACAAAAGCAACTTAAAATTTAAAGAAAAAATATTGAAAAGACATTTTCTCTTCATATATACTTATTTAAAATTATTAGACAAACTCAAGAGCATAAGAAAAAGGAACAGTAACTTTTTTAAGTTTTATTTTGTCAGGTACTTAAGTTTCTATGCTGAGTAATACTTAAACACATTAAATATTATTGTCTAGTAGTGTCTCTTCAGGTTTTAACTAGTTTTGATTTACAGAAAGAATGTTATACTAGTGCTACAATGACAGGTATAGTTAAAAATTAAATTATTATTATTACACTTTCAGAAAAAAAAAATTCATTCGTATACAAGTATCCCATGAAAAAATCCTGGTTATTTTTTCACAGAATTTAAATGTTGTCGGCTTTGATTATATCCAAGCAGTGACTGCATTGATAATGATTATAAGGAGTGTTTTCAAAATATTTTAAGTACCTAATACCTGTCTTTTAAATTTAAAAGACATATACATGCTTGTTATATAAAGATTCAAATCATTTAGAAGTATACACCGTTAAATGTGAGGAATATACAGTTAAATGTGAAAGTCTCTCCTTACATCTTCCCTTGTCTACCCAACCCAACAGCCTTCTTGGAAGTAAATATTGTTAACACTTTAATCTTCCAGAGTGTTTCCTACTAGTATGAGTTTTTGTTAGTTTGTTTTTCCCACACAAACCAGGTTCCTACTATCCATTCAGTCCTCCAAACTACTAGTATATGGGGCTTCCCTGGTGGCGCAGTGGTTGAGAGTCCGCCTGTCGATGCAGGGGACGCGGGTTCGTGCCCCGGTCTGGGAAGATCCCACATGCCGCGGAGCGGCTGGGCCCGTGAGCCACGGCAGCTGAGCCTGCGCATCCGGAGCCTGTGCTCCGCAACGGGAGAGGCCACAACAGTGAGAGGCCCGCGTACCGAAAAAAAAAAAAAACAAATTACTAGCATATGATGGCCTTCTTTTAATGTCAGAACATATGTCTGTTGTTAATAGCTGGGTGATATTCCCTGACATGGACACTTGTGAATGTTAATCATTCCCCTACCAATGGCTAGTTGTTTTTTTTTCTCCCCCATTACAATCCTACAAGTAACATCTAAGTAAGTTTACTTTTGTACATTGTCTGATTAGTTTTTGGAAAAACTATATGCAATTTTTTCCTAAATTGCTAGAAACCAACAAATTGTTCACCAGAAAAGCAATTTCTACTACCATCAACATGGAATACCATTGACCATTTCCTCGTGACCTTAACAACACTAGATATTATTATTCTTTTAATTTTTATAAACTTGGGGGGAGAAAATTGTATCTTATTATTTTTAGTTACTTCTCTGATAAAGAATAAAATGACATATATTAGCATATTTCATTTTTCCTTTAGTGTGTTTTTTCTATAAATAAGCTATTCATACCTTTTGACAATTCTGCTATTATTCTATTTGGTTGCTTTTATATTGATTTTTATGAGCTATTTATATCTTTATTATGGTTAATAAGAATATGTCTTACATGTTACAATTATTTGCTTCTAGCTTCATGCTTAAATTTATCTTTATTTGTGGTGCTTTTCACTATAGACATTTTTAATGTTTATATAATTAAATCTGTCAGTTCTTTTGTGACTTTGAGTTTCATTTCTTTGCTTAGTAGGAACTTTCTTACTCTAATATCAAAATAGACTGCTATAGTTTCCTCTATTCTTTTACTTTATTTTTTACATTTAGATATTTAAATTACATTTTAATAGTGAGAAGTGACGGTATTTTTTTTTTTGTCAATCAACAGCTAGTTGTGTCAGCCTTTCACAGCATTTTTTTAGAAGTACATAATTGGCTTACTGATGTGACAGAGTTTACAATGTAATTTCTATATGTCTGTATATATATGTATCTCTTCCTTGATCTTCTATATTGTTGAATTCATCTACTTTGATATTGCTGCATCTGTTACCAAATTCTTTCCTTATCATAACTATATACAATTATTTAGTTTGGTAGGGCAAGTATCAGTCAAGAGGTAATTGCAGTAATTTGAGAAAAATCCTGATGGTTCAAAATGGTTTAAAAGAGAGGTGGATATTTGATAGATATTATAAGGCAGTCAGAACTGACAAAATCTGAGCATTATTTGGATGTCATAGGAGGGAGAACCAAGGGTGACATCAGATCTCTTTATAATGGGGTAAATTTTGATACTACTTACTTATATCAGAGACAAAGAACATTGAACAGATCTAAGAATAAAAATATTGATTTCAGTTGTTGGCATGGAGGATGACTGCTGGTCATCTACATTTAAATACAGAGGTGCCCAAGTATACATATACCCAGTTTAGGAAAGATCTAAACTAGAGATAAAGATTTGGAAATTATCAGAATAAAGTATTAATGAAATGCTTAGTAGTTAATGACATTAAGTATTCAGAATAGCAAAAAGAAGATAGCCCAGGAATGAATATTAATGGGCACCAACATTTAAAAAACAAAAGGAAAGTGGACACAGAGCAGAGAGGTAGAGGAAATGCAGAAGAGTGTGTTCTGAAAGCCAAAGGAAGCGAGCATTTCAGGTAACTGTTGATATTCAGGCTAGCTGTTTATAAAATCAGCACAATTCAGAGTATTTTTCTTACACTCAGTTCCAAAGCAATTAAATTTGAATTACTTGGTAATTTGTACGCTTATGCTACACGTGGCTTTATTTTAGTTCATGTTTTGTTGTCACTGTATTAAATGAGAATATTTTCCAAGATCTGTTATGAATTTTATAATATGTATCACTATTTCAGAGCCAAGACAGATGTGACTATTTATGCATAAGGTGACAGCTAGAATATGAGCAAGAAATATCATAATGAGAATGTTGGTATAAAATCAAGTAACAAGTTGCTTATAAACCTGCACTGTTATTTTTGTGTAATAGTGAAAATTTAGCTCCTTGTACTCAAGTGTTATAAAAAATTAAAATGAGGCAAAAAAAGGAAAATGCGCTAAAATGCCTTTCGCTAAAAAGGCATATGGTTTAGTAAAAAAATACACTGGCTTGGTAGTCAGAAAGACTTAGATCTGAATCCCAGCTAAACTTTTCTGAAACTTAAGTTTGCTCATTTTTAACATGATACCCATATATTATTCATATGATTATTATATAAAATAATTTAGGGATTTAAGCAATGCCATTACTTTGCCCTATCTCGTATTCTTTACAAATACAAGTACATAAAATGTACAGAAACAAATAATCTTCTCTTTTCTGTGACTTACCTAAGACAGCATATAAAAGGACTTCAGAAAGCAAAGATGGCTTTATAAATGAGAAGTGCCTGAAAACATCAAATCACTCATGTAAATGTCCCTGCCAAGTCTTTTGAATTCATTAGCAGCTTACAATCCCATTAACTTTTGAAAGTATTAGTGGGTAGTGAGGAGATCCCAAAATAAAAAGTTTCCATGGACAGGAGGAAGACATAGGGAGAGAAGGGTGTTCCATCTTTTTTAATGTATTAATGCATAGTTTGGTCTATAAATAGTACGAAACCATCATCTACACTTATGCACATTGATCTATCAACATGCAATGAAACTCATCTCCATTAATAACTGGACATAATCTAGATTAGAACATAGAGGCTAAAGGAGATTGGAGAGAGCAGATATAAAGATGAGTTTGAGTATTTGAGGAATGTCCCACAAAGACATGACAGAGAAAATGCTAGGCATACACCATAATTTGTGTTTGATATTTTTCCTTCCAATTCACAAAGAAATCTATACTTTCTAGTCCCTTTGCTGGGACTATGGGATGTATTCTGGCCAATGAAATTTGGGTGGAAGTGATATGCCCCACTTCTAGATTGAGGCAGTGAAAAGCTCCTTCCTAATTCTCAGCGCTCACCCTTTACCTGCTCAGCTGTATATTTTTTACCCTTTAAAGAGCTGGATAAGAGTGTGTGCTTAGAGTCAGGGTACCTGGCTTTGAATTCTGGCTCTGGCACTTTCTACTGGCTATAATAACCTTCTACACCTAACTTCCTCTTCTGTAAAATAGCAATAATAATTCTCTCTACACCACAGGGGTTATGAGGACTAACTTAGATGATATGTATAAAGTTTTCAGAATAATGCCAGAAAACAATAAACACTCAAAATGCTGACTATAATATTTTCATTAGTATTTCCCACTCATGCATTTTTCTATACTTTCTCCTATGATTCTTACATATATATTTGTTGTTGTTTGCATAAAGGATGGAACTTCTTTGGAATTAGATTTAGGTTTTGTTTCACTAAAAAACAAAATTTTCTAATAATTAAGTCCAATGTTAGAAGGTACTCTCTTTCTAAGAAATTAGTTCCTTATCATTAGAAATATTTGGATGAGGGAAGATGACTGTCACTAATAGTAAAGAAATGATGTTTCCATATGTGGAAGTGTAAAAAAAAAAATGGCCTCTAAGAACCCTTTGAAATCCACATTTCTAAGAGTTTATGTATCTTTGCACTGCCCTAAAGTTGCATGACTTTTAAAATTACCTTTCACAGGAACAGAATTATCTTGTAATGATTGAGAAATTGCTTTGAATAATTCTTAAATAATTCATCGAACTTGATCGATGAAACAATAGACCAAATCACTATGTATGAAAAGGATAGTCTGTAAAACTTTCTGTGGCAGTTATCATCTAAAATAAATTGGGAGGGCTTCCCTGGTGGCGCAGTGGTTGGGGGTCCGCCTGCCGATGCAGGGGATGCGGGTTCGTGCCCCGGTCCGGGAAGATCCCACGTGCCGCAGAGCGGCTGGGCCCGTGAGCCATGGCCGCTGAGCCTGCGCGTCCGGAGCCTGTGCTCCGCAACGGGAGAGGCCACAACGGTGAGAGGCCCGTGTACCGCAAAATAAATAAATAAAATAAATAAAATTAAATAAAATGGGAACAAAATGTGGTTTCTAGATACGATATGCAATAACATGAACAAGAGCATTGAAAAAGTCAAAACAATGAAGAACAGCACAAGGTATTTTACTGACTAACGCACTGACACTCGGAGTTTAAATTTGACAGTTCATGAAAATGTTAAAGAATGAGGAAACCTATAAAATATCACAGCACTATCTACCCATGGTAGAGGTTCATGGTTAATATTGAGTCTATCCTTCAGCCAGACTTTATTTTCTCTATCTACTGGTTGAAAATGTGAATATTTACTACATCATAATTAATAGACATAATTAATTAATAAATGTCAGAAAAGAAGGCTAAATTTGATATGGAGAACATTTATAGGCATATGGGTTATTTCTTCCAAATATTTGTTTTTATTTTTCGATTTCCTGAGACATTAACATATTCCAAAATTAATATGCAAATTCTGACTTTTAAATTCCATCATTGAAATCTTTTCTTAATGTAGATAGAGCAGAAATTCTCATTTCCAAACTCTTCTCAGAACTAGTTAAGCTGGCAAGGAATATTAAGTGAAACAGGCTTAGGCACAAAGTAAGTTTGCAACAAATATGTGTTGCATTCTAAATGGTCAAATAATGGCAAACACAGAGAGAGTGCTTAATCAGTACAATCCACGTACAAAAGTCACCAACATCATATGGTTATCTAGCTGAGAATTTCGAAACCATTCAAAATGAAATCCTATAACTTCTAGTTACGGTGATTCTATTAATTTTATTCCTTCACATTTACGAGCATCATAAATGTGAAGGACGCAAAAGAGATATAAAATAGAGTCTCAGTCCTAGAGAAGTTTTCCCACTGGGAAATAAGATATACATGAAAGACAAAACAATATTAAGACACTCTTTGAATAAAAATTCTTTGATTTTCATATTCATGCCAGGTGTCTGGGCCTCATCAGTAGAAAAACTGATGTTTTGTTCGTTTATTTTTGTTTATTTTTACTTCATCAGCCATTGGGAACTAATACATGCCTGACCAACACGCATCTAAAGCAAATCTTGTGAGCGAGGACACAGCATGTGCACAGGCTAAGAAAGCTTAATGAGTGACTATTTTATTGCAATCACCGGCAGATGGCGTTTTTCATGATTTCCATTTCTGGTGGAATTTCTAGTCCTACGGGGCTCTTGATTTTCTGTTATCTCTGGATTATGGTAACCAGATGTATAAAGATATTATGTGTGAGTAGCCAAAGCTATTCAGATAGTAGAAAGTAGGGTAGAGTAGAAAGGGGAGGAGAAAAGTCTTTTTTTTTCTTTTCTTGCACAGGTGGTAAGGAAACTTATCAAAAAGAGTCGTAGGTTGCTACTGAGCTGTAGAGGAAGGTAAGGTAAGTCTGGTAAACTGCTGTTATCATGAATGGCCTGGTAGGCAATGGGGAGAAACTGAAAACCTGAATATTGGTGTGAGATGATAAAAATAGCATTTAATAAGATGACTCTGGAAGACAGATACGGGTGTTGTGTATCAGTTTGATATTTCAAATCTACTGATTTATGTATGACAAGTGAAGTTGTTTTAATCCACGTGTTTATGACAAAGACACAAAAGAGGCGTTTTTAGAAGTAAAGTTGTTTTGATATGAGAATGAAGTAAGTGGAATCTGGGCGTCATCATGTCATCTGTTGTCATTGATAAGCTCAGCTGCTGAGGGGCCCCCACTGGGGGCTTATGGATAAGAACAGGTGGAGAAGCAACTATGTCAAGGGGACATTTAGACTATAAATACTGAGGGTTTGTGAGGAATATCTGAGAGCTTGGTCTGGGAGAAAGCTCTTTGCTGGTCTAGCTCTCAGAAGACCTTGCGGCAGTAGCTCCTGCCCTGGTAAAGGGATTCCTTTGTCTGCAGTGGGGTGACAAAGAGTGACGCGGCCACAAAGGAGATCATCTTGATGGTCAACACCACAACTTGTTCCCTAGCAACATGCTCTAGCAACAAGGAGCTTTTATTTTGTCGCTGGCACCTGGACATCAGCTTTTGGTTGGCAAAACTATCTCTCGGGAGAGCAAACCTCTTAGAAAAGGTACACTTCAATGGAATTTGGACTTTATTTCTGTCATCTCCCCTTTCCTGGAACAATCATTTAATTAATCTATCATTTGTTTGGAGTATGTTATTTCTTTACTGGCTTATTAAAGAGTCATTACTCTGCATGCTGTTGACTTGTGATAGTCCCGCAGTGAACCTATGTTAAATAAATTATTGGCAAAGACAACTTAAGTCTCCAAGCATAATCTGCTGTACCGCCAAAACAAAACAACAGGATATATGAGAGCAGGGACACAGGAGAAGAGGTCAGATTGGAAATTATGGTCATTGTGCTGGCATAAGGCAACATTAGCCCAACTGAGTATGGTAGCAATGATAACCTGAAAGGCACTGTGAAGTCAGAAGTGGCCAGATTTAGGGACAAACTGTATATGAATGCACAGAGAATGAAAAAGCAAAGATGCATGAGAATTTTCCTATGAGGGTGACCAGGAAAATGAAGATATGGTTGATAGGGACCAATGGAAAGGGACTACTTCTGGAAGAAATTGCATTTGAGATGACTGTAGAACCTCTAAATTAAAGTGGACTTAGATAACTGGGAATAAATTTTAGTAATTTGGGAGGCACCTACATGGAGGAGATAAATGAACACTTGAAAATAGGATGGTTTTATTCAAGGGACAAGAAGAATAAGCTGCAAGGGGGCTGAAGGAAATAGGTGTCCTTTAGCATTACCTCACACCAAAATACGTTTAGGTATAGTTCTGGCTTAAACGTTGCTTTCCAATTTATTAATCTATTCAGTATCAGCATTTTACAGAAACCATTAAATTTCCAATCATGGGAGACTACACAGGTACACACGCACTCATACATGCACACACATGCACACACACAGAACACTTCTCAACTGGTGGGACTGCTATATTATCAAAGGTATAGTATCCTGTGCGGTATAGAATGGCCTACAACTTAGTGTGCCAAGGAAGGTCTGTAGATAATGTGGAGCAGATATCTGGCGACCTCTTTCACATTCTCCTGAAAGTCAGTTTCGTTTTATTGCAGTGGAAATGAGCTGTTGTGAAAAGAACATCAAATTTTATAAGACTGATTATTTCTTCAATTTTGCTCTCTCAAGTAAAAAGTGGGATGGGAGAAAACAAACACAGATACCATGTTGGTTGCCTGTCTACCCTCTTTCCATTTCCATAATAAAAATTCAGGAAGACACTTATGGTCAAAATAGTCAAAATTCAAGAATTCATCTAAAGAAAACTGCTTAGAAAAGTTAGAAAAAAATACTATGAATACAAATTCATATAAGGATATATGTATGTTTGAAACATGGAGAAAACTAAAAGGAGAACAATGATTTAAAATGGCCAGTTAATATTCAGATTCTATACAATCAGGATCCACAAGCGAACTTATTTTGAAATGAACATTGTTCTGTAAAAACTGGTATGTCAATTATATATGTGTGTGTTTATTTTTTTTTTATTTATAGTCATAGAAAGAATAATTTCATTTGTCAAGTTTCCTTTTTAGCCTTGTCAACAAAGAATTCAAAACTAAATTTTTTGCTGAATCACAGACATTATAGGTCTATGTTTTTGAATATTTATTCTTCTTTTCTCATTTTTTATATTTTCTTCTTTAACTGTCTTTTGGTACATAGGTATTTTAGGTGATAATCTAACTTACGTCCTTTGGAAAAGCAATTGGGGCAAGAATAACAAGCAAATGAGTAACTACTAGATTTACATGCATCTTCCCAGGTAATTCTGCTTCTCAAATCATGTATCTATGTATGATTTTATTTTGTCTTTGCAAAAACAATATACCTGATTATACTACTCTGTTCTAATAGATGTGTGGTATGTAGTAATCTTTCACAGCAAGATATGCAAATATGTCACTTATTTTAACAAAGACATATGTTGCTTGCACGTATCATTTAGATCATAGCACACCCAGGGTTTGTCTAGCATTTTATGTAGTAATGCTTATTCTAGTTTAAGTAAATCAACATAGTTGTCTCTGAAGTTACTATTCTATCATTACAATGATGAAATGAATGTAAAGTAATTCTATAATGCAGATAATCAGTTTTCTCTGATTTCTACTTAGCATACTGGTAATATGTTGTTTTTTTTTAAATGTAAGATACAGTGATTACTGAGTGTTACGTGTGTGATTGCCTATTGCCTACATTTGCAAAGAACAAATGGAGTACTTCAACTCTCGTGCTCCACTGACTCTTGATTTCAGAACAAAATTAATGATAACTATAAATGTATGTCAATGCATTGGTCTTAGTAACAAGGTTCATGAATGTACTGACATCTGCTGAATTCAGTCCCATAAAGTTAATTTACTCTCATCTCCTGTCAACTTTTTCTTCCTATTATGAGTAGCTGTATCACCTGAAGAGATGATACAGTGGCAAGGAACTGGAAGTTGCTGAAGAATTACAACTTTGGGCTTCCCTGGTGGCGCAGTGGTTGAGAGTCTGCCTGCCGGTGCAGGGGACATGGGTTCGTGCCCCGGTCCGGGAAGATCCCACATGCCGCGGAGCGGCTAGGCCCGTGAGCCATGGCCGCTGAGCCTGCGCGTCTGGAGCCTGTGCTCCGCAACGTGAGAGGCCACAACAGTGAGAGGCCTGTGTACCGCAAAAAAAAAAAAAAGAATTACAACTTCAACTGAATTTGAAACTCTGAGTCAGAAAGATAAAACATATTATTCAAGAGTGAAAAATGTATGTAGATGCTTTATTTTGTTTTAAAACTCAGAAAGCATCATGTGTGCCAAATTACTCACTGAAAGCAGTAAGGAAGAGAAAGCCAATGAAATAATATGGAAACAAAAATAACAGAAACCAAAAAAAGCAAGTCAGTTCTATATGGCACAATACTCTTGACCAAAGTTAAATGTTAATTTAAACAAAGCCATGCCATTAATTGAACTATCTCCACTGTATGCTAAATTAATTAAAAATTATATTCCTTTTCTCGCTCGAACTACAATGGTATTCTGTACCTTTATTGTGAGTAGCTGCAACCAATGTTTATATGGTATTATATAAACACTGTAAATTATAATATATGTAAAACAAAGTAAATAATATATTTTTATCTCTTTATCGAATGGTGATCTTTTGAGGACCAAAATAGATTTTGATTATCTTCATGTTACCCACCATGCTTAGCACAGTATCAGTAGTTCTCATGTATAGATTACTATGCTCAGCAAATATTTTCTGAATTTACCAATAAACATATCTATATTTTAAAACAGTATTTAACTATGTTAAACTATATTTAACATAACTATATTTAAACAACTACATTAATGAATAAATGCATATAGATCATGTGACTTATGGATATATTTCTTTAGATAAGCTGAAGGAAATCAGTAACAAGAAACACAACACTGTAGAAAAGGAATACCTTTCAGACACTAAAGATATCAGTCAGGTACATGGGAAAGTAAATGTAGAAAAAAAATGACAGAAATGGAGAAGCACAGGAGTAAGATATAAAGCAAAAAGAAGAACTGGTGTCTCTAGCATCCAATCACATGAAATAAAATATCTGCTTTAATTTTTCCTGCTCTTAGCCACTTGGCCAGAGGGAACTGAAAATTGTAGTGGGAGAAGAGATTTAACACAGCACGAGAGGGAAAACAGAGTTCGTGCAGATCATGTAAATAAAGGATGTAAAAACAGTTAAGGGGTAGAATATAAAGGGTTAAAGCATATGTGGTAACAATTCAAATGACCACACATTTCACATTATATCTAATTACTTATACAAATTTGAAACTCTGTATATTCTTCATATACGTATATAAATCTATTATGTAATTGCATTTTCCATAAATGAATACAATAAATGAAACCCAAGTGCCTCAACCTTATCTGGCCCAGTTTGCTGAGGATACTTTCTTTTCTTTCTTTAAAGAAATACATTCAACATTCATTGATATATGTTTAGATATTTTCACTACAGGTACATATGAAAATTTTTCCATGATCTGAATCATATTCATATTTTTGATCAATATTCATTTGTTATACTAACAAGTAGAAAGGAAGAGATTATGAATACAACAAGTATGGTTGCCCAGGTCTGAAAATAACACAGAAATATAACTATGAAAGTCTCCTTGATCCATTATTCATCATTTCTTATATCAAACAGCAATAATATAAAAGTGCCTCAACCTTTTCAAATTTAATATACAGCAAGTATGTGACCAGTGATTTCAGACAGTATTCCAAAGTCCTAAAGAATATTCAACTTCACAGTATACTATTCTTCTCAAATTTATTAATAAGTTAGAGCCATTCATAACATTGAGAGGTACAGTATAAAAACACAGACTCACTAAACAAAAATAATTAATACCACATAGGGAGAGACATATGGTATATTCAACCATATGGTCCAACAGTATTTTCCTGACAATAACCAAGCGATTCCCTCATGCTAATGACTTCAAATACCATATTATATATACCAGACACGTATGGTTTCAATTTAGCTCCAGACTTAAGAGTCAAGAATTCCTGACTCAGCCCTGCACTCCAGTGAGCTGACATTAGCCCTAGGACCAGACTCACTGACCAGTGGAGAGGCACCAGCCCCAGGACCACCTGAGCTCTGACACCTCTCCCAACCAGCAGGCCAACACGAGCTCTGGGAAACCACAGCCCTGCAGCCAGACATGCCAGGACACAGCTACACCCACCAGTGGGTCAGCACTAGACCCAGGACTCAACCTTACCCACCAGTGGGTGGGCACAAGCCCCAGTATATCCTGGGCCTCAGCACCACTCATCAGCAGACAGACACCAGCCCCAGGGTCACCACGGCCCAGCCCCAGGGTCACCACGGCCCTGCAGCCTGCTGAGTCAGGACCCACCCTACTTCCTACCCACAGGCATGCATGCAGGGACCAGATCCAGGACCTTTGGGCCTGGCCCCATCCACAAGCAGGCTAACACCAGCTCCAAGATACCTTGGAACCCTCAGCCAGCTACCCCTGAATACAGCCCCACTAACCAGCCTGCCAACACCCAATTTAGGTCATCCCAGACCTCATAGCCAGCCATGTCAGGAACCAGCCCCACCCATCAGTGGGCCAGCACTAGACCTGGGACCTCCTGAAGCTCTGCAGCCAGCTACCTCATGACTCAGCCCCACCTACCAGAGACCACCAGCCTCCGCACAGGGCAGGACCTGGCAACCAACTGGACCAAGGGGCAACCAAATGGACCAAGGGCCAACCACGCCTACCACACCACCCATAATAGTCACCCTGCCAAAACAGAAGGACCCACGCAGGGGGCACCCCTAGAGCACATAGCTCCTGTGACCAGAAGGGATTGTGCTGCTGGGATGCATGGGATGTCTCCTAAAGGAGGCCACACCTCTAAGGTGAGGAAATGTAACCAACCTAACAAATACATAGAAAGAAAAACAGCAAATTAGGCAAAATGAGGTGATATGGAATATGTTCCAAATGAAGGAACAAGATAAAACCCCAGAAGAAGTAAGTGAAGTAGAGTTAAGCAATCTACCCAATAAAGAGTTCAAGGTAATGATTCTAAAGAAGTTGGAAGAACTCGAGAGAAAATTGGATGAACAGAAAAGTAAGAAGTTTATAACAAAGAGTTAGAAAATATAAAGAAGAACCAAACAGAGCTAAAGAAGACACTAACTAAAATTTAAAATACACTAGAAAGAATACACAGATTAGATGATACAGAAGAATACATCAGACAGCTGGAGGACAGAGTAGTGGAAATCACTGAATCTGAATATAAAAATGAATAAAAGAATAAAAAGAAATGAGGACAGTTTCGATATCTCTAGGACAACATCAAGTGTACTAACATTCACATTATAGGGGTCCCAGAAGGAGAAGAGAGAGAGAAAGGGGCAGAGAACATATCTGAAGACATAATAGCTGAAAACTTCCCTAACCTGGGAAAGGAAACAGACATCCAGGTCCAGAAAGCACAGAGAGACCCAAACAGGATCAACCCCAAAAGGACCACACCAAGATACACTGTAATTAAAACAGCAAAAATTAAAGACAAACAGAGAAAATTAAAGGCAGCATGAGAAAAGCAACAAGTTATATACAAGGGAACTCCCATAAGGTTACCAGGGGACTTTTTTTTTTTTTTTTTTTTTGGCAGTACGCGGGTCTCTCACTGCTGTGGCCTCTCCCGTTGTGGAGCACAGGCTCTGGACGCGCAGGCTCAGTGGCCATGGCTCACGGGCCTAGCCGCTCCGTGGCATGTGGGATCTTCCTGGACCGGGGCACGAACCCATGTCCCCTGCATTGGCAGGGGGACTCTCAACCACTGTGCCACCAGGGAAGCCCACCAGGAGACTTTTGAGCAGGAACACAGCAGGCTGGAAATGAGTGCCCTGATATATTTAAAGTGATGAAAGGAAAAAAACCTACAACAAAGAATACACTATTCGACAAGGCTTTCACTCAGATTTGATGTGAGATAAAAATTTTTAGAGAGAAGCAAAAGTTAAGAGTTCAGCATCACAAACCAGGTTTATAAGAAATGTAGAGGGACTCCTTTAAGAGGAAAAGAAAAGACCACAACTAGAAACATAAAAATTGCAAAAAGAAAAACCTCACTGGTAAAGGCAAACAGTAAAGGTAAGTAAATCAACTATGTATAAAGCTAGTAAGTTTAGCTTTAGAAGAGTAGGTTATAAGACAGAAGAATTAAAATCATCTATGTCCAAAAAAAGTAGTTAAGGGATACTTGAAACAAAGAGATGTAAAATATGATGTCAAAAACAATAAATATGGGACAGAATATCAATAAGAAAACATTGACTTTAAATGACACATTATACCAGGTGGATTAATAGATGTATATAGAACATCCATCCAAAAGCAGCAGAATACACATTATTTTCAAGTGCACATGGAATGTTCTCCAAAACAGAGCACATGGTAGGCCACACAACAAGTCTCAGTAAATTTACAAAAAGTGAAATCATATCAAGTATCTTTTCTGACCACAACACTATGAGACTACAAGTCAATTATAGGGGAAAAAAACTGCAGAAAACACAAATACATGGAGGCTAAACAATATGCTAGTAACAACCAATGGATCACAAAAAAATCAAAAAAGAGATTAAAAAATACCTGGAGACAAATTGAAATGAAATCACAACAATCTAAAATATACTGGACACCACAAAAGCAGTTCTAAGAGGGAAATTTACAGCAATACAAGCCTACCTCAGGAAACAAGAAAAATCTTAAATAAACAACCTAGTCTTACACATAAAGGAACTAGAAAAAGAAGAACAAACAAAATCCAATGTTAGCAGGAGGAAAAAAATCAGAGCAAAAATAAATGAAATAAAGACTAAAATATAATTTAAAAGATCAGTGAAACTAAGAGCAGGTTCATTGAAAATATAAACAAAATTGATAAACCTTTAGCCAGATTCATCAAGGAAAATAGAGAGAGGGCCCAAATCAATAAAATCAGCAATGAAAAAGGAAGAATTACAACTGATACCACAAAAACACAAAGAATCATGAGAGTTTACTACAAACAATTATATGTCAATAAAATGGACAACTTAGAAGAAATGGACAATTCCTAGAACTGTACAATCTCCCAAGACTGAACCTGGAAAAATTGAAAGTATGAACACACCAAGTACCAGTAATGAAACTGAATCACTAATTTAAAAAAAGAAAAAACTCCCAACAAACAAAAGTCCAGGACCAGGTGGCTTCATAGGTGAATTCTACCAAACATTTAGGAAGAGTTAACACCTAATCTTCTCATCCTATTCCAAAAAACTGCAGAGGAAGGAATGCTTCCAAACTCATTCTACATGGCCAGCATCACCCTTATACCAAAACCAGACAAAGATGTCACAAAAAAAGAAAATTATAGGTCAATATCACTGATGAACACAGGTGCAAAGATCTTCAACAAAATAATAGCAAACAGAATTCAACAATATATTACAAGGATCATAAACCATGACCAAGTGGGATATCTCCCAGGGATGCAAGGATGGTACAATATCCACAAATCAATAGATGTGATAAACCACATTAACAAATCGAAGAATAAAAACCATATGATCATCTTAATAGATGCAGAAAAATCTTTTGACATAATTCAACATCCATTTTTGATAAAAACTCTCAAGAAAGCGGGTACAGAGGGGCCATACCTCACCATAATAAAGGCCATACATAATAAGCCCACAGCTAACATCATACTCAATGGTGAAAAGCTGAAAACATTTCCTCTAAGATCAGGAACAAGACAAGGATACCCAATATTCCCACTGCTATTCAACATAGTACTGGTAGCCCTAGCCACAGCAATTAGACAAGAAAAAGAAATAAAAGGAATCCAAATTGGAAAAGAAAAAGTAATATTGTCACTGTTTGCAAATGGCATAATACCATACATAGCAAATCCTAAAGACACCATCAAAAACTACTGGAGCTCATCAATGAATTCTGTAAAGTTTCAGGATGCAAAATTAATATACAGAAATCTGTGTCATTCCTATACACTAATGTCAAACTAGTCGAAAGACAAATTGTGAAAACAAACTAATTTAACATCACATTAAAAAGAATGAGATACCTAGGAATAAATATAACTAAGCAGGTAAAAGACCTGTATTTTAAAAACTATAGAACACTAATGAAAGAAATTGATGAGCACACAAACAGATGGAAAGATATACTGTGTTTATGGAATGGAAGAATTAGTATTGTTTAAATGACCATACTCTCCAAAGCGATCTACAGATTCAGGGCCATCTTTATTAAACTACCAATGCCAGTTTTCACAGAACTAAAAGAAATAATTTTAAAATTTGTATGGAAACACAAAAGACCCCAAACAGCCAAAACAATCTTGAGAAAGAACAAAGCTTGAGGTATTATGCCCCTTGATTTCAAACTATATTACAAAGCAATCAAAACAGTATGGCACTGGCACAAAAACATACCCAGAGATCAATGGAACCAAACAGAGACTCCAAGTGATCTCACACTTACATGAGCAATTAATCTGTGACAAGGGAAGCAAGAATATATAATGGGGAAAAGATAGCCTCTTCAACATACAATGTTGGAAAACTGGACAGTACAGGCAAAAGAATCAAACTAGACCACTCCCTTATACCATGAACAAAAATAAATTCAAAATGTATTAAAGACTTAAATGTAAAACCTGAAACCATAAATCTTCTAGAAGAAAACATAGGCAGTACACTCTTTTACATTGGTATTTCTCATATTTTTCTGGGTATTTCTCCTCAGGCAAGGGAAACAAAAGTGAAAATTTTAAAAATAGGACTACATCAAACCAAAAAGTTTTTTTCCACAGCAAAGGAAACTATCAACAAAATGAAAAGGCCACCTACTTAATGGAAGAAGATATTTGCAAACGATATATCTGATAATGTGATAATATCCAAAATATACAAAGAATTCATACAACTGAATATCCAAAAACAAACACCCCAGTAAAATATGGCAGAAGATCTGAATAGACATTTTTCTAAGAAAAACAGACATGGTCAAAGATATATGAAAAGATGCTCAATGTCACTAATTATCAGGGAAGTGCAAATCAAAGATATCACCTCACACCCATCAGAATGTCTATTATAAAAAAAAAATAACTATTGTAAGGATGTGGAGAAAATGTTACCTTTTGTTGGTGGGAGTGTAAATGGGTGCAGCCACTATGGAAAACTGTATGAAGGCTCCTCAAAAAAATTAAAAATACAACTACCACATGATCCAGCAACTATACTCCTGGATATTTATCCGAAGGAAACAAAATTACTAACTAGAAAAGATATATCCAACCCTATGTTCATTGCAGTATTATTCACAATAATACATATATATGCATGTATCACATATTCTGTATTCATGTATCTATTTATGGCCACTTAGATTGTTTCTATATCTTGATTATTGTATACATATACATACACATACAATGTAATATTATTCAACTATAAAAAGAATGAAATCTTGCCATTTGCTCCAATGTGGATGGGCCTAGAGGGTATTATGCTAAGTGAAACAGTCAGACAGCAAAAGACTAATACTGTATGATTTCACCTATATGTGGAATCTGAAAAACAAAACAAATGAACAAACTTAACAAAGCAGAAAAAGAGTCACAGATACACAGAACAGACAGGTGGTTGCCAGATGAGAGGTGACTGGGGGAGGAAGAAATAGGTGAGGGACATTAAAAGATACAAACTTCCAGTTGCAAAATAAATGAGTCACAGTTATGAAATGTACAGTGTGGAGAATACAGTCAATAACTACATAATATCTTCGTATGGTGACAGACAGTAACTAGACTTTTCATGGTGATCATTCTGAAACGTATAGAAATATAGAATCACTATGTTGTGTAACAGGGATTAACATAGTGTTATAGATCAGACATACTTCAAAAACAAACAGACAAAAAACTCATAGAAAAAGAGATCAGATTTGTGGTAATCAGAGGTGGGGTTTGGGGCGAGGGGGAATTGGAGGAGGGCAGTCAAAAGGTACAAATTTCCAGTTATAAGATAAATAAGTACTGAGGATGTAATGTACAACATGATAAATACAATTAACACTGTTGCATGTTATATGTGAAAGCTAAGAGACTAAATCCTGAGTTCTCACAACAAGGAAAACAATTTTTTTCTATTTCTTTCATTTTGCATCTATACGAGATGATGGATAGTCACTAAACCTTTTGTGATAATCATTTCATGATGTATGTAATTCAAATCATTATGCTGTACATCTTAAACTTATACAGTGCTCTACATCAATTATATCTCAATAAAACTGGAAGAAAAAACAGTCAGGTGCTTCTTAAATATATACCATGTGTAGACCATGTTGTATTTGTTTTATGTCAGATCGGAACAAATATACTGTGGTAATCATATAACTATTTCCCACTCCTCACCCTCTGGGTTCATGATGAGACATCACCTTCTGATTTTCTGAGGTCGGGTAGAATCTAGTAAATTGCGGGAAGTGTTGTTTGTCACTTAATTGTTGATGCTACACCCACCACATCTCTAGTTTCCTTCTGGCACTGTGCCCAGCAACATTGTGCATGGTGGCTGCTTCTTCAGCCTGGGTTGCTGAGTAACTGCACTGAGCAGAGCCCCGCAGGCAATCCACAGTGAGCATGATACGGACAAGAGATGAACTTTTGTGGTTTCAGTCTCTTTAATTTTGAGGAAGCCTATTTTGCAAAATAATCTAGTCTATCCTGACCAATACACATATCCTTTATATTTGGTAAAAATTCACACTCAATTTCAGGTGACTTAAACAAGTATCTTTCTCTTTGAGGTGCCTCCCCAGGATTATGTGTTCATAATATAACCCATATTTTAAGGCATAAAATTTCAAACATATTTTCCCAATTTGGTGGAAATCACTCCATTATCATTACAATAATGTAATTATTTTTAAAACATATATGCCATAATAATCATTATAAATTATTTTATTTATCCAGATGTCTATTTGTATAAAGGAAAATGCAAGGAAACAGAACTTCTTATTCTAGCCAAACCATGGATTATCTGGTCTGTGAAGGGAGACTAAGGCAAAAGAAAGGTTCCCAGTAGGTTTACTAAAATACTAACCTTCATAACTCCTATTTTAATTTAGTTCTCGAAATTTGGCAACTTTCATTGTACTGGAGAGTAGCATAGAAGTTTGAAATATTCCCTGTGCATTCTAAAATATATAACATAACTGTAGATTTACAGTAAGAAGGGATGGCAGAGTACATACAACAGATAGATGATAGATTTATAAATACATATGTAAATAAATAAATAAATCTATTCAACAATTAGCACTAATAATATGCAATGCACAAAGATGCTGGGAATGAAATATGAGATCCTGGGATAATAGCAGTTAACATGAAAACCATGGCCTTTAACATCTAGTGGATATAAACGTATAGATGACAATATCGAAAAACCTAAAAAGCTTAATTAGAACAAAATGGGATGATTATTTAGTCAACTGGAAGATCAGGTAATCATCATAGACCTTTAGCTTATAAATAATTTATCTCTCTGTTAAGCTTAAGAAGGTGAATATTTGTTAAAACACCAGGCATAGTGTACACCCTTGTAACAAAACTTTGAGTGAATACAAAACAGGGCCACTAATCATACTGACATGAAATAGAACATGTAACACATTTATGCTCAGTGTGAACAGTTGATTTAGACTGTGAACCTAGGCCTCAACTGTTCAAAAGGCTGAGAATGTATTTCCCAATAAGTTCCATTTCTTAAAATTTGAATTTTAAGAAGCTTGATGATTACAATTAGGTTTAAGTTTATGACACCTGGCAGGTGCATATCCCATTCCCAACCCATCTTCTTTTTTTTTTTTTTTTCCCTGTAAACAAGTTAGGTAAAAAGCCAAGATCTTAAAACTCAGGGTTGGTATAAATACAAACCAAGAAAACTCCCTTGCAAACATCTCATTAGGCCAGAAATTCATTTTTAACACAAATCAAGCCAAACCACTTATAGTTTGTGTAGAAATTCTGCTTGATTCAATACTACTTCTGTCATAGACAGAGACACACACACCCTGTCGCGGCCCAGGGCAGGCTGCCCCCAAATGTACCTAAATGGCATATTGATTTTTTTGAATTAAAGTTACTTAAGAAAGAGGGACAAGAGGGACACTTTGACCCTCCTCTCTGTCTCCCTGAAAGCAGGAAATAAATCTCTTACATGAAAGCTACACTGCCTGCATCTGGAGGTAGAAGGACACCCTTATCACCAGAGACAGAGAATTGAAGCCTAGAATCCTGTATAAACAAACCTTGTTACTTCTTTAATTTACTACCCAAGCCCAAAGTCTGTTTAGATTCTTCACTAATTAAGTGACTGAATCCTAACTTTCTTTGCCCTGTCAATTCCTCACAAATTTATTGTTTCTTTGTCTAAGAAGTATAAAAGCTGCCTGCTTTGGCCACTTCTTAGATCTTATTTCTATGAGACCTCCATGTTCATGAATTAAAATTTTCTCCTGTTAATGGGTCTTGTTTCAATTGTATTACTAGTCCAAGTCGTAAGAACTCAAGGGGAGTTGGGAGAAACTTCTCCCTCCCTGACACACGCACGCACACACACACACACACACACACACACTCATGCACACAACTACAAAATACATAAGTGTTTCCTTGTTTACATTGAAATTAAAGAAACAACATGGTGCTCCAAGGAGATCACGGTCTTAGGCAGCACTGAAGCAGGAAGGTCATCTCAAGGTGAACACTTAAAATTCTTTCAAGTAGAATAATGCTTCTCTCTGTGTGTGCATATGTGTGCCTGTGCAGTTTGGACTGGGAATCAAATCATGAATCTAAAAAAACGATTAAATTGTCGTATTTTGAAACCAATGCAGATTTCATTCACTGAAGACTTTGTCTCCTGTGTTCTCCAGAGCATAATGACCTCTTTTTCTTCTCCCTTGAGATAGATTTCTCACATACAGCTTGTACTTAAAGATCCCAACAAGAAAACCAAAGGAAAGCTCTGAGTGACTCCTAAGGTATATAACACAGCCTGAGTGGTTGTCTAACGAAGTTTCAGTGAATTTCCACTCTTCCTTTATCAAACTCTCTTCCCTCCCTCCTCTTGCCGGCCCAAATATTTTCAGTTAGTAGGTTACTCTTCCTCTGTCATCTGATGAGCTAAATTCTTATAGCATAACACAAATGATTTCTCCTTTTTTTTTATATATATAGGTGGATTTGAACCCAGTAGAGTATCTTTAAGTGGGCAAGCCTAATCATAGCATCAACAGGGTAATTTACATATTCTATGTCCATGTTACTCAAGCCACAGTCAATGACAGGAATACTGTCCCACAAGATGTTAATTACGTTTTCTAGGATAAAATACTTTGGGTCAAATACATTTAGATTACATTACATTGTACAATATCATATAGGCATCTTTATTGAAGAAGTCAGACCCTTAAATGTGCCAATGTGCAATTTCAATCTCCAGTGGATAGACAGTATAAAGACAACTTTAATCAGAACTGGGAAAATATACTGGGTACCCCATATAGTAGGTGCAATATGAGTTGTAGATGTGTCACGCGCTTCCACACTATATTTCCTCCAATATTAAATTCATCCATTTCTCGTGTAATCTGAAGTTACTTACTGTTTTAAAATGCTTCTTACATATTAACTATTTAAAAAATAGGATGCATATAATTTTGCTACTTGCCTGATTTATTGATCCTGGACTCAAGGGAAGAGCCAAACCATAATAACCTTCATGCAGCAATGTCTAGGTAAACAAGACACGCAGCACCGATAAGCACATAGTAAATCACATTTCAGGAGTTTACGAGGAAAATCTAGAAGGGGATCTCTAAGAACAAGAATTTCAACAAATGCTACCCCCATATTCTTCATGAAATATAAAATGTCATGTGGCTGGAAATGATAAAAACTGGGAGCAAATCATTTAAATATCACAATAGGAAAACATTACTTTCTCTTTCCAGTGTGTGCATTATTCAGTATGTACTTTATAGAGCTAGGTTGGTGATATTTGTACTTTACATCTCATATTGTACAACTTGGCAACATGATGGCAATATAATCTAGAATATTCCATCTAGATCTGTCTTTGCTGTTCAAAGGATCATAGTACTAGACATATGTGCTGAATTAAGGGCAAATATAATATGCAGTGTTTCCTTGAATTTGAACGTGGATTTTTTTCTTAATTTCATGGAATATCTATTGTTATCTTGAGGGATACAGGTGTCTCAGGAAATATAGTTTGAGAAGTCTTATTCTGAGTTGCCCTCTGACTAAACAATTATTAACAGCAGGGCTTTCTTTGATGCCTTTAGCAACTAACTATGAGAGGCTCCAAAATGTTCTAACACTGATTCTCTCTCTCTCGCTCTCTCTCTCTCTCTCTCTCTCTCTCTCTCTCTCTCTGGTAATTTCATCCCTGGATACATGGCATAAGGCAGTAGAGGCAAAACATAGTGCTACCTCCATCTCTTCTGCCTTCTCTCATAACCACATGAAATTACTTTCTTTCTTCTGAGACTTCAAAGATGGTCATCATGTTGTTGACCTCAGGCTGGCTGAGTCTTTGGAAAAGCATATAGATGAGCGATTTAACTAGACAGGAATAGAAGTCTACTCTAGCTTGCTATTGGTATTGCTTGAAAATTTATCAATCAACAATATAATTCAGTATTATCAGAGGCCAGAAATAGCTATTCAGTTAAACATGCCAAGAACATATATCTACTCTCAAATATTTTCAAGCTAGTGAAAGTAGGCAAGGTCAGAAGCAAGACTTAAAAGGATGAAGTAAAATAGAGAACTAAGTTATAGTCAGTTTTGATAGTTGGCAAACGAGAAAATAAGCAGGACAGGTATCACTACTTTCACAAAATAGAGATAAGAACATTTCATTTTGATAATCAAATAAAGTCATATAGTGAGTACATTTTTTGGTAAAGATTCCCCCCCCAAAAAAGTAAATGCTTAGGACATGATTTTTTTAAAATTTACAATGGTATATAGACATATGATAGTCACTGTCTTTGAACTATAGTTTTAAATACTGTCACATCAGTTTCATAGGTTCAATTTTTTCTGAAAGAAAAAAATTAGAAGTCACAATTTATTCTACTCTCACTTCCCAGAAAGAAAGCTGACTTTCCTGTGATATTGCTTGTAGCAAGAACATAGCTCATTAAAACATGAATGGATAAAAAAGCAGAAAACCATTAAAATTAATCCAATGTTTTTAATTCTTGAAAACCAACTTTATGGTTTAAATAGATTTGTGTGTACAAATAAACAGCATATATGTACAAGATAAAACAATTCTATCCAAAGGGAGGTAGATTAGATAATTTAGAAAGCATAGACCAGATGATGATAATATCTAGAGATAAGAAACTAGTTTGTAATGACAGAATGGAAGAATGGTCTTAGAGACTGCAGAACACAAAGTTAAAATGAGGCTACATCCTTGATGACATCACAGAGTCTGTGACATACTGATCCCCGGCTGCCTAATTTCAGTCTTCTATGACTTGGGAGAAAAATAAATTTCTATTGTATTTTAGTCGCTGTTATTTTTTAGACCTCATACATAGAGGCTGAATGCAATTTCAAATTGAAACACTTGCCCTATCAAGAAGTTCTGTTCTTTTAAAGCATATGATTACAATCTCTCTGAGTTAATGGCATGATCTAGCTGCAAAAAAATGTATAAAATATGGCTGTAGTAAAGAGGTATTGTGCTCGCAAAAAATAATCAGATAACAATTCCTTTATACTATGTGCCTGAGAGATTATTTCTGGAAAACTGTGCTCATGTCTACATGCAATATTTTAAGGAACACACTGGCCAATCACAGCGCATCTATTCATAAAATAGTCCTGAAGGACCAGAAACCCATGTCACATGTTGGGGTGAGGGGGTAGAAGCAGAATTTTTAACTCAAGAAATAATATTTGGACCAGCATAATATCTGTCATGGTTTTTGAAAGTGTCATAAAAAATTACTTATTATTTAAAGGTACTTTATAGAATAAAACTATAACCCATGTACGTAAGAGATGATACTATCCCTTCAGTAGAGTATTCCACAACAGACTAGCCTACTCCCTCATGTAGTGAGTTTTTGCTACCTGGAATATGGAAGCAAATGCTTAATCAGCACCTCCTAAGAATATCACAGGAGATATTCCTACAATTCATATAAAGACTTATGATCTCTAGGAGTCACCCTAATATTTAGAGTCTTTAAAAATTCTTCAATAATTAAAAGAAAATATATAAAAAGGAAATAACAAATGGGCAGTCTTTGTGAGAACTTAAATGATTTAATAACTTTCTGAGGATGTAAATATGATAAAAAACAAATCATATGGGAAAAGGTATACATAATATGTGTACGAATATAAACACATATATGTATGTCAACTTACGAAAAAAAAAGAATACATCTATTTTTCAGATACTGCTTTGAAAATTTGACTAAAATGCATATAAAATAGAGACATCAGAGTCAATACACCTGAAAAACTGTATTTCAGCTCACAGAGTAACCCTCCAATCCTCTTTTACCCTTGCCCCTGCACACTTTCTCTCTTCCCCTACCTCCATGTATATTATGTTATCAGTAAGGAAAAAAAACAAAAACAAAATGAGAACATAAGCAACAACAACAAAACTACAACAAAATTTTATTTTTTCGGTAAGCAGGCCTCTTACTGTTGTGGCCTCTCGTCGCGGAGCACAGGCTCCGGACGCGCAGGCCCAGCGGCCATGGCTCACGGGCCCAGCCGCTCCGTGGCATGTGGGATCCTCCCGGACTGGGACACGAACCCGCGTCCCCTGCATCAGCAGGCGGACTCTCAACCACTGCGCCACCAGGGAAGCCCCAAAATATATTTTTTTCACAAAGGAAACTCCAATGAGCTGGCTATATGAATTCAAGGGAATCCACTAAGAGACTAAGCTAAGGAAAGATTTGAGTAGAGTAACACTATGGATATACTGCATTCTAATATGCTCAACTATAAAAGCTCCAGCCTCAGTCTATGAAAAATAGTTAAGAATTACCTAACTAATAGTTCAAGAAAGACATTCCTCTATTGCTTACCTTACATTCCCCTCAGGCATCTGGAGGATATTTATCTTCCTACAGCTCAAAATACATGAGCCGCAGAAAACGGTCAGACATGCAATTGCACTGGGTGAACTACTTCCCATTACTAATGAAGTGAAGCTGTCGTACCTAATGAGTGTACTCCCATTTAACCTAGCCTACAGTCATGCTTGAGGGTTCAGCCATGAATCTGTGTGACAATGATGATGACAATCATGGGGCACATTTCTTATCATTCACTACATTTTCTGCCTCAGTAGTCGGTAAGCCTACATGCCAATCCCAGGAACCATCGTTACAGGATCCCTTTCCACTGACACTTTTTCCCCAGAAGCACGATATATAACATGGCATGCAATCTACTGTGGATTACTGTGAATGAGTAACATCAATTCATGACAAAGTCCTGGGACAGTAGCACACAAGGATCTACAATGAATCTTAAAATGGCCAGGCCTATGTATCATTTATACAAACCTAGCACAATCAGAAATCATTTCTAGACGATGGACACGAAGTTGGAGGGAACACGGGAATTCTTTTATTCAGGAGTACTCTGCAAAAAGTATATGAATACAGAAGGACAAAGAAGATATTTTTTTTGCAGTGTATTACAATTATCTATTTTCTTTATAAAAGTGGTATATTACAGATAATTCTAAAAATAAAAAGGGAAAAAAATTCATAGCTCAGGACCCCAACAGAGCCACAGCTAGCTAACATTTCACGTTTTGTCCTTTTAGACTTCTTTTGCTAAACATATATTTTATATAGTTATAATGGGACTGTAATGTAACTTTACTATGCTTTCCTCATTTAATTTAAATTGAAGTATATTCTCATGTTTTACATGAGATCAGAAAAAATACTATGACAACAAATTGTTGCAATGTAATGTATTAACCCATCCTCCTCTATTTTGAATATTTATTTCCAAGTTTTCCTATTATAAAAAGCATTATGACTAACAATTTCACTGCAAGTGTGTGTGTATATATATATATATTTTCACATTTAAGATGATTCTTTTAAAGCAGAGTCTCAGAAGTTGAATTACGCAAAGGCATGGGCATTTTAAAGCAGATCTACACAGGCTGAATTGCAGGCAACTGCCCTTACAGGTCAGAATATCTTTTCTTAAAGCACCTGATAAAGCCTAGCATCAATAAAGAATTTGATTTCATAATACGGTTGCATATTTACAGAGGGCTAGTATAATCTATTATGGTTTTTAAGTTCAGAAGTTCAGATTTGCTATTAATTCAACTGAATTTACTCTTTTGAACAGGGAAATGTCTTTGTTCTCACTCTCACTTCCTTTTACATCTTTCTTTCATTAAAAGTCTGTGTCTATGTCACATTCCCTCAGGATTTCATTTTTTATTAGAAAATTTTCAGTTAGTTCAATAAATTGGTCAATGAAGCTATGATGGTGGAAAATACCATTACTCTTTCCTTGTTAATGCTTTTTCACTTTACTCAAATGTACATATATACAGGACATCCTTAAAGAAATTCCTAATAAAGAATGCCTTGGAAATTTTATATGTAGTAACGGGTCACTAGGGAAGATATTTTGTGAACAAGAATGCTAGTGCTTATGAAATCATAAAATGTTCAAGCCTCTAGCCTTTGCTATGTCATCTACACACAACCATATGCACACACATACTAAAATCTACATAATCAAATCTTGAACGTTTCCACATATGTCTAGGATCAGAAAAGACTTAGTTTAAATTCCTGGTCAAGTTCTTAAAAGCTCTTATTAAGTCACTTAATCTCTTATTAGGTAACATTTCCAAATCTGTAAAGTGTAAGTAAACCACCCAAATTATAAGACAGTCATGAGATTATTTGTGAACACTGTTAGAGAAAATGTAAAACTGTACACACATTTTTTTGTACAGTGATAAGCAATAATAGAAAATGGAATTATAATGTGATAGCAAAATCACTTTTATCGTGATGGGGCCCAAGTCAGGCTGTGAAAAAATATGCGGAAATGGCATATGTATTATTTTGAGTTAAAGTTACTCAAGAAACAACTGGTATAAAAAGAACAATCTGACCATCCTCTTTGTCCCCCTGAAAGCAGGAGATACAACTTTCATGTGAAAGATACCCACCCTGTACCAGGAGGTAGAGAGACATCCTTCTCAACAGAGGTAGGGAATTCAGGGCCAAGAATGCTGTATGAACCAACCTTGTTACTTCTTTACTAATTTACTACTTCTAGCCCAAACTTTGTCTTATCAGTTCTTCACAACTTTATTGTTTCTTTCTCTAAACAGAATAAAAGCTGCCTTCTTTGGTTACTTAACTGGAGGGGTCTCATATCTTTGGGGTGCCCACACATGTGAAATTAAATTGTTTTTTCTCCTGTTGATGTCTCATTTCAATTTAATTATGAGACCAGCCAGAAGAACCTAGAAGAATAAAGGAAAAAAGTTCCTCCCAAACAAGGGTACATGTGAGGAAAAAAAAAAAAAAATGACAGGCAACTTTAATTTGAGGGTATACTAAAAATGGTGCCTTATCTTGATCATACTGAGATTAAAATGCTAATCTTTAATAAACAGTTTCAGATGTAAAAATATCTAACCACTGAAAAATAAACACATCCAGCATCCATTTACATTTCCCCTATAAATGTGGAACTGTCATTTGTGAGTCCTTCTATCCCTCTCCTGTGGCACACAGTCCCATGTAGCCAATTCTACTACTGCTATACAGAGGCTATAAGGAGTCTGGCAGGGCTAAAGCCTCCCATTCCCTTAGCCACAGTGACACTCTGAAAGACAGGCAGTCATCCCATCACACCAAAAACATGATGGTGGATTTAGCTGAGGCTACTTGATTAGAGAGAGAGAGGTATACTTTTCCGGGCACTTGAAGTTTTGAGACGGGACCCACTGCAATATCTTGGTAGGACGAAGGGGAGATTCTGTCTGATGCTGGGCAGACAGGCAAAAGAAGGAAGCAGAGCCAAGAAACAAGAGGAGGGGAGCAGGAACAGAAAGAAGCTAACTTAACTCTGAAATGGTAAAATCAGCTATGCCTTACACGAGTGCACCAAAACCTATTCACCCCTCTGTATCCACTCTCCAGAGTCTTCCATCTTGCATCTCTAAGGACTGTATCAAGGGTCTTCTTTGCCTTTGGCTACAAGGCAGTTTCAGCAACTACAAACAGGGGCAGGAGATGGGAGAGAAGGAGGAATAGAAGGCTATTTAATGACCCTGAGGTGTTGAAACAGGTTTGCTGTGTATCTTGACTAAAGTCTCAGCTCCTGTCAGGTGATTCTCTCCACATGGATTTGTATCTAAGTCCCTTTAACTGTTCTCTACCCTCTCTCCCCCAGGCCCTAGGCTTAGTAACAGCTCTCTGTTTATATTCCCCGGACTACTGTCTTATCTACCTCTGTGGTTTCCTTCTATCCTGTCCACACCATTCTACATACTCCCTTTAATAACCATTTCTCAAATTACCCAATTCCAGTGTTCCATCTGTTTCCAGTTTTGACTTGCAATGACAAACCAGTCCTACACTGGACATTTCAATTACCTGAGCAGGGACATCCTTATTTTGTTTTGTTCATAGTGCAAACTGTTTTCTGTCACTTGAAACAACAGAAAGAATCTTAATAGATGAAAGCATCACTGTTCTGCACTCATTGATGAATTCAGAAGCCTGACTTCTCCACAAAGGGTTGAATTTATTTTATGAATGAGGCAACAGGACATTCAGACTTTTAGATGGCAAGATTTAGTGAAGTTCTTTAAAAAAGTGAAAATATTTTCTGGTTCAATGGATGTCCGCTGCAAGTAAAAGGAGCAGTTAGCCACAGGAAATAATTAATCTTATTGTACATCATGGCTAAGTTAAAATCATCTCTCTGCTATTTATTTCCAAGGTAACTCCAGAGGTTAAAATACCAAATGGGATCAAAATGAATAAATAAATGAGTATTTATTGGTATATGTATTTGTAAAGTATACATAAATGGTATATGTAAAGTCTATAAAATCCCTTCACACACTTTCTCTTTTTTTTTTTTTGCAGTACACAGGCCTCTCACTGTTGTGGCCTCTCCCGTTGCGGAGCACAGGCTCCGGACGCGCAGGCCCAGCGGCCATGGCTCACGGGCCCAGCCGCTCCGCGGCATGTGGGATCTTCCCGGACTGGAGCACGAACCCGTGTCCCCTGCATCGGCAGGCGGACTCTCAACCACTGCGCCACCAGGGAAGCCCCACACACTTTCTCTTAATTGTCACTACCCTGTGACACAGGTAAGGCAAGGACTCTGGGCTGTTTACTGGTATGGTTGGCTAAATAATGGCTCTCAAAGATACGCAGGTCTTAATCCTTGGAATCTGTGAATATGTTACCTCATATGGCAAAAGAGACTTTGCTGATGTGATTAAGTTAAGGGTTTTGAGATGGGGAGATTATTTGGGACTATCCAGGTGGACCCTAGATGTAATTACAAAAGTCTTTGTAAGAAGAAGGCAGAGGGAGATTTGACTATGGAAGAAGGCAATGTAAAGACCAAAGTACCTTAGCTGCTGGGTCGCTTTGTAGAGAGAGCAGGGGTGGAGAGCCAAGTAATGCATGGGATGAGGCTCTAGTGATTGAGAAAGGAAAATTTCCCTGTGCCTCTTAAGGAAGCTCGGTCCTGCTGGCACCTTGACTTTGGCCCAGTAAAACTGATTCTGGATTTCTGACTTCCAGAACTTTAAGAGTATAAACATGTGTTGCTTTAACCCAAAAAGTTTGTGGCAATTTGCTAAAGCAACCATAGGAAGCTAATACACAGGTACATATCTGATAGGCTATTTAAATCCCAAGGGATTAAATGTCTCTATCTACAATCACAGTCTCTAAGAAAATTAAAAGTCACCAAAGTGATTCATTCCACATCTTTACCTATGGAAATAATGGCATATATAGAGATTGGGCACTTTGCAAGTGTATCTATCACTGTGTCCTTTATCTTGTAAATTATTAGATGGTGGCAATCACATTCTCTTAACTAGTTTTGCAAAGTT
The DNA here is from genome assembly GCF_003031525.2 of Neophocaena asiaeorientalis asiaeorientalis. Classification (NCBI taxonomy): domain Eukaryota; kingdom Metazoa; phylum Chordata; class Mammalia; order Artiodactyla; family Phocoenidae; genus Neophocaena; species Neophocaena asiaeorientalis. The sequence goes on from NW_020172145.1 coordinate 2,244,817, forward strand.
ACCAGCAGAGCTCCCTGGGGACACTAGCTCTTAATGAGTGCTCAGGTCAGCTCTTTCTGACTTCTCCAAATCTCACCAGTAGATTTTAAACCCAAGTTTTTGATGGCTGGGTTGCTGTTGGAGTAGCATTAGTTTCTTGATTACTAATCTGAATTCTCTCACAGAACAAATTTATGTTTAGAAGCTTTAAAAATAAATAAGAGGAAACATCTTTTAGCCCCTGTGGACCACTAAAAACTGATCAGCCAAAAATATTTTGCCTAGCATCTGAAAAAGAGAGACATATGTTTGGGACTTGGTCTGGCACATTACAAGAGTGAATCCTGGGAGGAAAAAACAAATGAATTGCTTGGCATATAACAGGACAGGAATAAGCCGCTCAGGGGACAAATAACTACAGACAGCATTAGAAAGAAGCCTCCCACTCAGGAGCTATTGACTAACAATTACTAATGAAGGAAGTATCAGAGGAGAAAACTTGATCCAGTTATAAGAGCAACCAGACAACTTCTGGCCCGAACCAAAAAAGGCCTCAGAGCTAATTCTCTAAAATAAGCCAGTTATTAACTAGTAAGTGCCCAAATAGTATTTGAAAGTAAAGAGTAACAAATAGCTGTTAAACCTGGCAAGGTCATTTCTGAACAGGACATAACAAGCGAAAGTACTTGGGAAAAAGAGGTAGGTACTGTCACAGACTCAAATGACCACACTTGGCCTAGAAAAATTAAAGGGGCACAAAGCAGTCAGACTGTTGTTGTCAAATGTAAATCAGATTACCACAGCACTTTTCAAAACCCTCCAAAGGAGTCACCTTGCACTTTGAATATAATTTAAGCACCTTAGCGCTTCCTTTATGATCTGACCCCTGCCAGCCTAAGGCCATTCTCATCTTGTGTACTATGCTCTTGCTATCCTGGCTGTCTTTAATTCCTCAAACTCTTTCTCACCTCTGCCCTCTGCACAAGCTAACTCCTCTGCCCAGATAATTATTTTTCCTCTCAGAAAACAAACAAACAAACAAAAAGTGGCTTACAGTACAGTATGACAGGCAAGTCTATCAGTTAGGAACGTCCTAACTGTAGATGCTTGGAAGGGAAATGCTAATACATCATGTCGACATATGTTATGCCTCCCCCTTTTTAAATCAAGATTACAGTAAGAAAGTTTGTTATAACTTTGCTGTATATAAACCTTTTTAAGTTTCTGAAATATTGGAGCAGGACTGTACAATAAAGCATTAACCTCGTCCAAAAAGAGGTCTTGCTGTTGGCTCCCGTGAGGTGATCTCTTGGAATCCCTGGAATGTCCTTCCTGAGAAGAGTGTTCTTGGCTTACCTGGGAGCTTGGGCCAGACTGAGAGTTTAAAGGTGTGATTTATGGGGAAGCTTTGGGCCACATAGTACCAGCTTGACATCTGGGGGGCCTGGAGACTAACGGTCCACCCAGAAGGCAGTCAACCGTGTCTACGTGACTAAGGGCGGATAAAATCTCTGGATACCAAGGCTCCAGTGAGCTTCCCTGGTTGGCAATACTCCCTGCAATACTGTCGCGCATCATTGCCAAAAAAAAAAAAACTATTGCTGTTCCTGACTCAGCTGGGAAAGGATAAATGGAAGCTTCACATCTGGAACCCTCCTTATCCGTGCCCCATCTCATGTGTCTCTGCCCTTGGCTGATTTAATCTGCACCCTTGCTGTAAGAAACCGTAAGTATTATAGATTTTCATGATTTCTGCTAGTCCTTCCAGGGAATTATTAAACCTGAAGGTGGTCTTGGGACCCCTGAACTTTGTAAGAATAATTTTTTTTCTAATGTCAGTTTTAGAAATCAAGGAGATTAGGGTCATCCTCAGAAGCTTTGGTGGCTTGACTCTTCAAGTACAGCTAAAGAACCCAAAACTCCTGCACTTCCAAGCAGTACACTTATACCAGACAGAGAGCTTTGAGTCCAGAGAAAACACTTATCCCAGAGGAGAAATGGGGAACCTAAAAGGACAGTGAAGTGAGGAAGGCCTTGAAGTGCCCAAACTTCTATCTGGATATCCCTAAAAGAAACCATCGGATTCATAGTTCAGAATGACTATAGTGAAGTTCTTACCACATTAGCATTTAACAGCCATGCTGCTAAGACAATCTTAAAACAGAGTGGAGCAAGTCCTATGAGCAGAATGGAAAAGTTTAGGATTTCTCACCTGTGCCACAGGGAAATAGGGATTTGTTATCTGTCTTAAAGGCATAACGGTTTAAATAATAAGACAGCTTCATTTATATCTATTCTTTTTTTTTTTTTTTTTTTTCT
>NW_020172145.1:2247124-2259839 GCF_003031525.2 Neophocaena asiaeorientalis asiaeorientalis
ACATGTTTTTTTTTTTTTTTTTTTTTTTTTTTTTTTTTTTTTTTTCCGGTACGCGGGCCCCTCACCGCTGTGGCCTCTCCTACTGCGGAGCACAGGCTCCGGACGCGCAGGCTCAGCAGCCATGGCTCACGGGCCCAGCCGCTCCGCGGCATGTGGGATCTTCCCGGACAGGGGCATGAACCCGCGTCCCCTGCATCGGCAGGCGGACTCCCAACCACTGCGCCACCAGGGAAGCCCCTCTATTCTTAATATGCATAAGAATTACTGTGCATAACTATATACATGGTATTTTACTTCATGGGCTACTTGACCGATTTCTAAGAGTAATTTAGAACACGTGCAATTTCCACCTGCTCTAAGCTCAGCCAAAATGTAACTACAGTCAACTGTATTTCTCTGTCATTCTAATTTTCCAGGCAACAGAGATACCTCTTTCACTTAACACTCCCTGCCCATTTTCTCAGGGCTGTTCTCTCTTCATCAGTCGGGTTTCAGTTTAAGCGTCACTTCCACTGAGAAGCCTTCCATCACTGCCTGTCCAGATTGCACTGCTCTCCAACTGCACAGATTTTTTTTCTCTCGTCCCTGTTTTTCCTTCTTACAGCAAATATCACAACATGTATATCTATATTTATATTCTGTTTAGTTTTTTTAATATCTTAAAGATTATGTCTTTTTGGCTTGCATTATATCTTCATCACAGCACTGTACCTGCACAAATTATTTTGAGCAGGTGGAGATGCTCTAGAGAGATTTGCTTCGTCACGAACACATTATTACCCTTTCTTTCCATGCCCTCTCTGTGGGCTTTCAGGCATTTGGGCGTCGCAAACCCAAATTAGAGAAGGGCACAAGACCAAAGAGTTTCCCAACTAAATCTAGAAATTCTCACGAAACAGGCTGAGAAAACACAGTAAATCAATTAACCCATACAATATCTACTCTCTAGGAGGAGAACCAATCTAACAAGAGAAAAGGAGAGAGAAGGATTTAAACAATTGAGACTGGTGCATTAGTGTACTGGAGAGATTTTGGTTCTCTGAATCTGTTTCCTGGTCTGAAAAATAAAGAAGCCTTACCCCTCAAGATTGCTGTGAGGATTATAAGAAATAACATAAATAGCAGGTTTAAGACAATAGTTCATGTGTGATATACTTGATGAATATCAGCTCCCTTTACTCCATCTCATCTATGAAATATTAAAAAGAATACCTGTTGAGTACTTGCTTAGCACTAGAAGCTGCCATGGGGGATTTATACGTGCTTATTCATTTCATTTTAACAACTCTGTCAGGCCAGTGCTCTTATTATTATCATCCCCATTTTACAGATGAGGAAACTGAGGTACACTGATGTTAAGTCATTTGCCTAAAGCCACGTAGCTCATAAGTGACAGAGCTGGGTTTCAGAGCCAAGCAGTCCAGCTCTAGCATCTGTGCTCTTCACCAACATGCTCTGTTGTCTTTTCAAGAAATAAGTTAATAATTAATAAATATCTACTTTGTGCCAAGGGTTAGTAATTATCTCACCCAGTCCTTGCAACATGAAGTAAGGGCTCCTCACTCCAATTTTGCAGGAACTTGAGGCTCATACAGATTCAGTGACTTATCCAAGATTTCTCAGCTCATAAGCCACAGAACTGTAATTTGAGTAAATGTATGTTAAATTTCTGACTTCAAAAAAAGTATTGGCTATCTTACAAGACTTCAAAAAAAAGTATTGGCTATCTTACAAGACTTCAAAAAAAGTATTGGCTATCTTACAAGACTTCAAAAAAAGTATTGGCTATCTTACAAGACTTCAAAAAAAGTATTGGCTATCTTACAAGACTTCAAAAAAAGTATTGGCTATCTTACAAGACTTCAAAAAAAGTATTGGCTATCTTACAAGACTTCAAAAAAAGTATTGGCTATCTTACAAGACTTCATTGAAGCCTTATTATATCAAAGCCCTTACATATGACTAATTCTTTTTTTTTTTTATATGACTAATTCTTACAAGACATCTCTAAGGGAACACATACCCATAAACACCCTCATATATACAAGAAAAGGTAATATACTCACTGAATAAATTCTGTTATAACTGTTTCTGATTTTAAATTGTTATTAATATTATTTGTCTAAACGAAAAATATACCTATTCAGTTGTAAATAATAGTAATAATAATAGTATTACTATTAGTAATGATTAGTACTAAATCTTATTACAACTAATGTATTTGTTATAATCATCTACTTTTTTAGACCAATAACAAAACTTATAAAACCACAGCATTAGTGACTTATTAACTTATGTTTATTGATTCACTAGTTTACATTAATGACAGAAACACTCACATCACAAGAGGATTGAACATTTTTGTGATACTTCTCTATATGTGGTAATCCACAAACTGCTTCTACTGCTCCCTAGGTAGTGAATTTGCCTCAGTTATTTCTATATCTTGTGAATATTAGTTGGTTATAATATGTTTAACATTTATTTATTTATATTTAATTATAAATGCAATACTGAAATATTTAGAAAGTAGAGGGAAAACACTAATAATCCCATTATCATAAAGTAACTTAGTTTTTTTGAAGTATGTCCATCCAGTCTTTATATTTTTTTATTTATATTTTTTTATTATTATTATTTTTCTGCGGTACGCGGGCCTCTCACTGCTGCGGCCTCTCCCGCTGCGGAGCACAGGTTCCGGACGCACAGGCTCAGTGGCCATGGCCCACGGGCCCAGCCGCCCTGCGACACGTGGGATCCGCCTGGACCAGGGCACAAACCCGCGCCCCCTGCATCGACAGGCAGACTCTCAACCACTGCGCCACCAGGGAAGCCCCGTTCAGTCTTTTTAAAATTAAAATTTAACTGTATCATATGAATATAACTTCAGACCTTGCATAACATCACTGTCTTCTAAAGTATCATTTTTATAATTTCATACAATTTCATTAAGGGCTATACTTTACCATCACCCTATTGTCCTATTTTAGGAAATAATTAACTAAATTATAGTCCTTTCTTTGGTGTTTTGGTAAACATCTTGATAAATATAGCTTTCTCTACATTGGGATTATTTTCTTAGGATAGATTTCTTTAATATATAAATTTATTTTATTAATTTACTTTTTGGCTGCATTGGGTCTTTGTTGCTGTGCGCTGGCTTTTCTCTGGTGGCGGCGAGCAGGGGCCACTCTTCGTTGTGGTGCACGGGCTTCTCATTGCGGTGGCTTCTCTTGTTGCGGAGCACGGGCTCTAGGCGTGTGGGCTTCAGTAGTTGTGGCATGCGGGCTCAGTAGTTGTGGCTCACAGGCTCTAGAGCGCAGGCTCAGTAGTTGTGGTGCACAGGCTTAGTTGTTCCGCAGCATGAGGGCTCTTGCCAGACCAGGGCTTGAACCCGTGTCCCCTGCATTGGCAGGCAGATTTTTAACCAATGCATCACCAGGGAAGCCCAGGATAGATTTTTTTTTAGAAATGAGATCACCAAATCAAAGGGTGGATCTTTTTATCTTGCTCTCAAAAAGTAACACTCCACATTAAATTGTAAAGCAGATTGACTTATTGGACATTCTACTGAAAATGGAAAAGGAAGAAAACATTTTCAGTAATGGCAAAAATAATCTGCTTCTTATTTCTGGCAGGAAACACAGGTAGGCTCATCATTAAATCTGCAGAGCTGTTCAGGGAATCTTAAGTATAAGCAGTTCTGGACTTGAGTAAGGAATGTGTAGTGTGATTATTCAGAACACAGACACATCTCTCCATAGAAAAACCATGTCGTACCTAAGTTTTAGGTCGGTTGCAAAGGCCTGTTTGGTTCATAAAGTAGTTGAACTATAGCAGCAAAAAATGCCATAGAACTTCCCACCACACAGATTTAGAGACTCCCATGCAAGCCCTCACTCAGACACTGAGTACATCTATCTCACTGTTAAACAAAGGTGTGAGAGTGCAAACTTACATTCCCTAGATTTTTGCGCTGGCCCAGACGTGAAAAACAGAGTAGGTAGGGGAATAGGGTTTCCATGGCAGTGGGGAAATCATTAAGAAGAGAGTCCTAGAATCCTAATATTTTTCAAACCAGAGAGCACTTTTGCTATGACATACTGAAATCCCCTCACTTCACGATGAAGAAACTAAGAATCGCCTTGGTGTGCAGTGAATTCTAGGCAGTGCAACCAGCCCTGTATGCATGCTATCCTCGAGTGAGCTTCTGTAATACTGGGGACTGGTTCTAGGAGGTAGCCTGTGGTGTGGGGAGAAGATCAAAAAACTGAATCAGCAAATATGAATAGGCCAGCACTGAGGACTCCAGGAAGGAAAAACTCATTAAGTAAGATCATTGAAAGCAAAGACTGTTTGTAAACTGAGACATTCAGTGGAAGCAGTTTAGAAAGCAAGAGAGAAAACAGTGTACAAAGCAGGTGAAGCTACGTGATTTTTGAGAGATTTGGTTTGTTTTGTGTTCTTCGGCCTGTGTTTCCCTTACTTTTAGACCAATTCAGGTGGGTTGTCTTCTCTGCGCCTCACTGACTCGGGGATGTACCTGCCACATGGGAAAGCCCAAGAAGAGTTCGGTTCTTTCTGGCTTTTGCTTTTCAAAAGCTTGAATACTTAAGAGACTTAAAAGTGTTTGCTGAATGTAGAAAGGATAAAAGAGTATCATAAAAGCAAGGAAGAAAAAGTTGTTAACCTCAGGCTTAAGTGTTTCAACCGGGCTGGCTGAAGAGAGGAGAGGTATGGTAAGAGGACTCCAGATCCTGAGCACAGGTACCCACAGAGTCATCAGGTGGGCAGCTACCCAAAATGGCCAAGGACCCACCAGAGGCCCTCAACACAAGGCCTCAGCAAACAGCCTCAGTCCCCAAGTCCGACTGCTGAAAACTGCAGGAACTAGGCAGAAGAAACTATGGATATTTCAGTATCTGCATAAACGAACGGCCATCTGCCACGTTTCTTTCCCCTGTGACAGCATGGTGCAGTGGAAACCTGGGCGTCGTAGTGTAACCTGCAGAGCCGAGGAAGGATTCACATTCTACCAATGACTTAAGTTAATCTTTTTCCAGCCTGTGGAAATACAAGTTCAGAATACAAATTATGTGAGCTACGAAAAGTAAATTTTAGCATTCTTGAGATTGAGACTAAGATCCATACCTAAATCATAAGGTTATCTTGCTGAGAAGGAACTAATTTATAAATGTCTGATCTCCACCCCATTCCCTTAATGCCATTCTCATAAGATAGGTTTCTTAAAATTAATTATTATTCTAAATGCAAATCAGATCACGCAAGATCTGCTTAAAATCCTTCCGTGTCCTCAAGATAAAGCCCAAACTCCTTTGAATGGCTCCTCATGACTTCTTCTCTACATCAACATCGAGGTCATCCATCCCTGCGCTGCCTCTGTTCATTCTGTGGTGCAGGCATAAGACAAACACAGTCTGCACTCCCAACAGCTCTTCTCTGCTTTGAAGGTCCTGCGCTTACCACTGATGCACCAGAGCTACTCCTTCTCCAGCCTGCCAGCTCTTGAGTCTGCCTGACTCCTACTCATCTTTCAGAAGTGGACTTAGACCTCAACTCTCCTGAAACCCTCACTCGAGTTCCTAAGAGAATGGCTGGTCCTCTGTGCTCTAATTTCACTTAGTGCTTATTTCTGTGATGATCCCCACCCCGTACAACGCTTGGCACACAGCACTTACTGCTCAGTAAATATTTATGGAATATTCTAATGCCTCTTGCAAGCCAGCTATGCGACCCTGATTCAAGATTCATTTTCTCCAAGTAATCAAATAAAAGAATGACATTGACTGTATGGTAAGATTTTGAACAGGAGAAAATCATGGAATATCAGAAGTGCAAGGGACATGAGTCATAGGATCAGACGCCCACCCAATCTTCCCCAATACTCTTTCAAGGCAGAGGTATCTTTTATCTTTGTATCTCAGTGGCTAACATGAGGTTAGTATATAGCAGATACTTTGGACATGACTGAGGAAGGGAGGAAGGGAAGGAGGGAGGGAGTGAAGATGGGAGGAAGGGGGAAGGAAAGAAGGGAAGAGGACAGGAGAGAGAAGATTGGAAGAAGGGAGAGAGTTTAAGTTCATGTGGTTAACTAATGGCAGACTTAAGACCAGGCCTCACTGCCTCTGACCACTAGCCCCGTGTGCTTTCAGAGAGTCTCTGGGGATTAGAAAATCACCTGTGAGAAGAGGTTTCTTGGCAATATTACTCCACTGCTTTTCATTATATGTTGTTTTACATTCAGAACACTCCAGTCCTATGAATGCAGGCAATTAAATATTTTCCACATGAGCCATTCCCTCTTCTGGCAGAACTCAGGTTGTTTAGTAACACTGAGGAGGAAGAAAACTCCTGGAATTTCATTTTGCGTGATAAATTAGATATGTGGTGATTTAGATTAAACTTGCAGTGGCTAATAAACTGCCACCATGTCCCCAGACACATACACTACGGTATGGATGTCAGATCCTTTTCAGTAAGTTTTCAAAACGACGCAAATATGTAAGGACACCATTCCAGATTAAGTGACAGTTCTGAGCATCGGAAAACCTTAAACAGCATTTATAGGAGTCAGAGACGCTAATATGAAACAGTGAATAACTGTGCCATGCTTAATTTGCAGCTCTCTTTCATTTCCCTGCACACAGCTCAGTGTCTCTGCTGTTTAGAAGCTTGTTTTACAACACCTCCATGAGCATTTCTGACTCCATCTGGGCAGGTACAATCCATTTTGTCTGCTACTGAGTTTCTCATCGCCATCACACAAATTTGCAACGCAAGAAGACACCAGCTGGCCTGACTTCTTTCCAATAAAGGTGTGCTGCTGTGGTCTGGGGCTGCACTTTACACGACTGTGCCTAACAGCCTAGTGTTTTGTCAGTGGTCACACAGTTCATAGGCTAAAGTGAAGGAAAATGAAGACTCCTGTCAGAGGCATGGCACAGTATAAAATCACTTGCTAATTGTTTGGCCCCAAGGTTAGGTTGAGGAAACATAGGGCTGGAATATAACTGATTACCAAGTATACCATTGCTCAGTGATGTCAAATACAAAAGGTTTTTATGTTGAGGCAGTGCTGACAAATGAGGCCGATATAAACCAAATAGGTGCTTAAGAAAAGAAAAGGCTGGAGGAGGACCTGGCACTGTGATAGATTTTCATGAAGCAAGAATGTATCATATTCAAGATGTATTTATGAACACCCATTCCTTTTTCTGGCAGTCTAGAAGCCATTTTTCCTTTAATTTATGATGTAGCATAGTTCCCAGAACCCATCATTTTAATCATCCCTTCCTATAGCCTCCACTCTTTCTCTCTATAGCCCTCATCCATCTGATTCAGTACTGCAGACAAACGTCCATCCTAGACCAATCAAAATATTCACATTTTTCATTTCATCACCAGGAACAACAGATCCCACTGAGTGAGCACTTAACTGTATTTAAGACACCGTGCTAAGCATGTTAGAGACATTATCACACTTCATACTCAGAGAAATCCAATGACATGGGTACTTTCAAATCTTTACCTCTATTCAGAACTTCCAGAGTTCCAGAATATTTCCTCTAGTTGTCTAACAAACTCCTCCCCCAACTTAACCTTTCTCTAACTAAGCCTATAGTGTTTCCTCCTAGAGTGTTCTCTAAACTAAATCAAGAACCAGGGATCCATCTCTCTTTCCCTACCTCACCGGCCTGCCCAACATCTTGTTAACAAAACTTTATAAATGTACCACCCAGATACTTCTCAACAATATTATTTACTCTCCATTACTCTCCATTGCTATTGCTTTACTTTAGACCCTAACTACTTCTCACATACATAATTACAACTTTCTCCTACACAGTTTATTTGCCTTTAGTTACCTCTTTCCAAACTATTCCCCATATTACTGCCAGAGGGGTCTTTCTAAAAAAATAATTCCCAAATGCCACTCCCCTGCTTCACAGAGTTCCCCCAAAGCCCTCAGTTTAAGCCCAAATGCCTTTGCAAGGTTTCAAAAGCTCTCTTTAAACCTGAGTCTCTAGCCTCATCCACCAATTGCACAAGAACTCTTTATGAACCCATCACTAGCCATCTCTAAACATATTTCTTGGTGTCAACGAATTTATTCCTCTGCTTGCAGACATCAGCAAGATGACAGCAGAAGACAATACAGTGTATGCTACATGGACAGAAGTCTGATGGGGATATAGAGTAGGTCTACAGGCGGGCACCACTGATGTTATGAGGATGTAGAAATATTTTGTGGGGGAAGAGAAGGGGAGGACTGACAGGAGTGTGACAGTTCTTACTGGCCAATGTGAATGTAACCGAAAGTTGATATCCCTGCTGCTCGCCAGTGAAGTAAGTCAGAAAGAGAAAAGCAAATGCCGCATGCTAACACATATATATGGAATCTAAAAAAAAAAAATGGTCCTGAAGAACCTAGGGGCAGGACAGGAATAAAGACGCAGATGTAGAGAATGGACTTGAGGACACGGGGAGGGGGAAGGGTAAGCTGGGACGAAGTGAGAGAGTGGCATGGACATATATACACTACCAAATGTAAAATAGATAGCTAGTGGGAAGCAGCCGCATAGCACAGGGAGATCAGCTCGGTGCTTTGTGACCACCTAGAAGGGTGGGATAGGGAGAGTGGGAGGGAGACGCAAGAGGGAGGAAATATGGGGATATATGTATACGTATAGCTGGTTCACTTTGTTATACAGCAGAAACTAACACACCACTGTAAAGCAATTAGACTCCAATAGAGATGTTAAAAAACGAAAGCCAATAAAGAGGCAAGGTTGGTGGAAAGGAAAGTTTGCTTTATTTTGGATGCCTGCCACTGAGAGGGGGTGGGGCGGGCTGGACTCCTGTCCAAAGGCCGACTCCCCTACACTGACAAAGGGGGCAAGAGCTTTTACAGACTTACAGACGGAGGGAGGGGCTACATGCAGAAACAGCACAGTCAGCTCTGACAGTCCTCTTGTCAAGTTGGTCCTGCAGGTGGTCTGATAGCATCATCTTGATTGTTTTAAGTACAATTAATCTTCAGTTCCTGGGTAGGTTTGTTCCCATTTCCTTGAGGCCAATTCTCGGAATGGTGGCGGTTTATGTCATGGCTACAGTCTGGTCATCGTGTAGTTACCTTCTTCCACCTGGCGGGGGTTTCGGTATCTACAAGACAGCTCACAGGGTATGGCTCCGAATATTGTCTAGAGCCCTTGAGAAGGAACTAAAGGTCCTTGACTTTGCTTACTGACTAAACTCTTGTTGTTTTGTCCTGTTTGCTTTTCTTTGCTTCTGTGTTTTCTCACTTAGAGAGAAAGATTAAACTTATATTTTGGCTAAAGTTTTTCCACAAAGGCAGGCTGAGGTATGGGGGGCAAGGACCATAGGGCCCTGCTCCGTTTCATGAAGGTTTGGGGAGAAAAATACATTTAGCTCTCTGAAGATGCCAACTCTTTTAATAAGTAGCTGAATTCGGTTACTGAAACATGTTTTGTTTCTCTTTGAATCATTTTTGTCCCACACATGACTCTCAACTCCTATTACATTGCTTTATGCTGATCAACATGGCTGTCTTTCAAGAGAACGCTATCCTTCAGCAAAATAGAACCTAAAGGCAGTATGCCCAGATATGGGCAGTCATTCACAATAGACAAACTAATGAGTCTCTCAGAAAGAGCCTCTAAATGACTAATGTGAGCTAGGAGGGTCCATCAGACAAATGCCTACTTTTGTGCATCTTCTTTAATTGACTTTGACTGACATATTGACTAATAACTTTGACGTCAAGGGCTTATGTCTCTTCCATTCTGTCACAAGCTGTAAACAATTTCATGCTGAGTATGATAAAAATGAAACTTTCTGTATTAAAGGAGAAGGAAATAATTTCAATTGTTTAAAAAATCATATAGCTTTTATTCTAGATATTTGTATTTGGTATTCCAGTATACACTTTCACACATTAAAAAACAAACAAACAAAAAAAACCTTCCTGTAACTTGCTCTTTGCAACAAAGGAATAAACAAGGTAAAACAAGAAAAGGAAGACAATAAAGAGTTCAATTTATTTTGAATTCAATTTAAAGTTTACAGCATGATATTTATATGTTTTAATCTAAAATTGCGTCAATTTCCCCAATGTTTGTGCAAGAGGTGATTCAATTTCAGATTAGTTCAGATTGCTTCGGTAATGGAGCTATTGTCTGCTGAATAAATTCATCATGATAACAATGAGGTCCATTTGAACTGGAATGTTCTCTGTTTTCTGAGATCTGAGGTTTGATACTGGTTTTGATTTTGCTACAGAATTATACCATTGCTTTATAATGATCTTTCTTTAAGAGAAACTGTCAAAAATCCAAGAGAATGATACTCATCAATACTGGTGTTGGGGTGCAGGGCTGGCCACCCCAAAATGTGCCTCAATGGCATTATTGATTATTTTGAATTAAAGTTGCTTAAGGAATGGCCAGTGCAAGAGGGACACTCTGACCCTCCTCTCTGTCTCCCTGAAAGCAGGAAATAAATCTCTCATATGAAAGGTACATTCCCTGCATCTGGAGGTAGAAGGATACTCTTAAAACTGGAGACAAGGAATTCAAGCCTAGAATCTTATATGAACAAACCTTGTTACTTCTTTAATTTACTACCCCAAGCCCAAACTCTGTTTAGATTCTTCACTAATTAAGCATCTGAATCCTAAATTTCTTTGTCCTGTCAATTCCTCACAAATTTATTGTTTGTCTAAAAGGTATAAAAGCTGCCTGATTTGGCCACTTCTTAGGTCCCATTTTTATGAGACCTATCTCTGTGCATGAATTAAAATTTGTTTGTTTTCTCCTGTTAACGTGTCTTGTGTTAAGTATTATCATTAGTCCAGTCATAAGAATTCAGTAAGTGTAGAGGGGTAAATGTCCCCCTCCCTAACACTGGTTTTTAGTTTTTGTTTTAAAAATATCTTTTTTTCTAAGATTAAATACAAAAAAAAAAAAAAATACAAAAGACGATGTATTACGACCTACAAATTCCTAGACCTTTTCAGCAACTGACATGAAGAAAGGGATTGACACGTTAAACATGATAATTTTTCAAATGTCCCAATAGTTTTACAATTATGAGGACATTCAAATATGATAACAGTATGCCCACCCCTTTTATCCTTACTGGTAATCTCAAAAACGGAACTGTCAAAACATTCTGTGCTAAAAAGGGCTCTTGGTGAAGTACTCTGTTATATGACCTATTTTTTTTTTTTCTTATTTTATTTTGCGGCTTTCGTATAGTTAAGATAATAGAAAAAGATTTTGATTGGGACAGTAGGAAAGAAGCAACATAAAAGTTAAATAATACAATATGATAAACCTTGATGGATACAAACACTTGAACTCCTTTTTTATATTTGTTTAATAACTGAAAATACTTAAATTCTTAATATATTCATATGCATGATGATGGGGGTCAAAATATGCATAGTGAGAGGTCTATTCACTTTCATTTGGTAAAAAGCAATCAGCAGCTGTATCTAAATCAAGTTGGCTAAGGACTATATGTTCTGGAGGCAAAAAGGAGTTAATTATAATGTGTGAGTTCTTTTTAATCTGCATTGTTGTTTTAACATCTTTGAAAGTTACTTCTTATTGTTAAGCTTTCTGATTACCTTACAATTCAGATGTTTGCCAAAATTGAAATCTTTGTCTCTAGTTAGAAAGCCTGCTGAAATAAAGGTCAACCTGAAGTACTTAAAAAAAAAAAAAAAAAAAAAAAAAAGCTATTGTTACAGGGGAAAAGAGGGACAGCTAGATTTTGTTAGAAAAACAGCAGACAGCAAGGGAGAAAAAAAGGCACAGTGGTCAACACGAATATGATTAATACTAAGAGCTATAAATTTCTTTCATGGTTCAATCCCTTTAACTATTCAATAAAAATAAATGTTCACAATATTTCTATTAATACCCTTCAGGTATAAATTCAATGAAATCATTAGGAAACCAATCTTCTTTCACCATCTGAAAAGAAGAATGTCATTAAAAACAGCTTTATCTTCAAATTCTTTTTCTAATGACAAGTCAGTAGTCAGAACAAAAACCTACATAGGAATTCTAAAGGAAGAAACTGACAATGGTGTCGGGATGTCTTGAGAAAAGTCTTGTGAAAAGCCAGGGATCTGAGTGGCAATAGAAAGTCACCAAAATTTGATAGTGATGCTGATAAAGATATTCATGACCAGAGTACAAAGAATGGATTTGCTTTAAGTCATTTTATTTAAGCCTTGCAAATAACCCTCTGAAGAGGGCAGCAAACATAAAATCATCACTTAGTGAACAATGAAACTAAAGTTCAGAGAAGTTAAGCTCTTGGCAGATGGTCACATGGAACCAAACTACAGTGGAATAACAATGAGTTCACTGTTTCAAGACAGTGATTTTCCTGATTGACCTGCATTTCGTAATCTGTAAAAATGTGATAATAAAAACTATCACCAGGGCTTCCCTGGTGGTGCAGTGGTTGAGAGTCCGCCTGCCGATGCAGGGGACACGGGTTCGTGCCCTGGTCCAGGAAGATCGCACATGCCGCGGAGCTGCGCCCGTGAGCCATGGCCGCTGAGCCTGCACGTCCGGAGCCTGTGTTCTGCAACGGGAGAGGCCACAACGGTGAGAGGCCCGCGTACCGCAAAAAAAAAAAAAAAAAAAAAATCGAACCA